>NW_016908721.1:519001-524020 GCF_001483705.2 Eufriesea mexicana | reverse complement strand
TATATATATATATATATATTTTTCTTTTTCTTTGGGGATTTCTGTGTTGGTGATTATTTAAGATAGTTCACTAGGGATATTGGTTGGAGCATAAAACGTGGTAGAATTTTGACATTTTGAATTAGGTTCCTTCTTTTTTGTTTTGCTTTTCTTTTCTTTTCTTTTTTTTTTTTTTTAAGAGAGAATTTATTTTTGACTATATGGGAATGATTGGTTAATGAGGGGTGCTGTGAAAGTGACGATTATGGTAATTTTAAGGTGACGTGTGTTTGATATTTTTTCTCAGTTTCAATTAAATTTTAGGAGAACGAGAATTATTAGGGGGATTTTTCGAAAGACGTGATAGGGGGGAGTAATTCAGGAAGAATGTGGAATTGTTAACTTCGTAATTTTGCTTTCTAAGATCATTTTTGTACGTAACTACTCCAATGTCTTTAAAGGTTGATGAATGTTGTTTGAATAAATTAGATTCGAGATATGAGTAATTACGAAAATAGAGGAATAAAAACACTGTGGGTTTTTGTTATAAGCGATCGCGTGTATTAATAGTTACAAGGGACGCTTGGTTTTGTGATAAAAACGAAATGAAATACGGGCGTTGTAAAACAACGTTAAAATAATAGTGACTGGTACAGTGTATGTGTTTGTATTAATATAGCTTAATATACAGTCCCATATAAGGAAATACATAAAACATAAATATGAAATGACGATGATGGAATTATCCATTAATTTATAAAAATCACTAAAAACCCCAAGTACCTAAAGAGTCACTAGAAAACGTCAGTCTAATTATTTACAAAAATCACTAGAATTCCTAAGTCCAACCATTACTAAAAATCACTAAAAACCCTAAGTCCAAACATTTTTAAAAGTCATTATAGACTCTAAACCTCGGGAACCTGAAAAGTCACTAGAAACTTTCAGTATAGCTACTTACAAAAATCACTAGAATCCCTAAATTCAACCATGATTAAAAATCACTAGAAACTCTAAATCTAACCATCCTTAAAAATCACCAGAAACCCTAGGTCCAACCCCTTTGAAAAATCACTAGAATCCCCGAATCCAACCATCTTAAAAATCCACTAGAACTTCAGATCTCACGAAATCGAACCGCACAAGCGTTTCCAGTGCTAAGAAAGAAAAAAAAAAACCCCAGCTCGGATGTACATATGTGTAACCTCCGGAGTCAGCCGGCGTCACAGAGGGTTAATCCGTCGGCCAGGTTCGGTGGAATGACCTCGCGGACCTCGAATGTAGGTTATGCTCTTGAGGGGTCGATTTTCGAACGAGCCGTGCCGCCAAGGGGGTTCTGGGAATGCGAAAGGCGCGCTACCCTCGGCGTCGATCAAACTTCCGTACCCCCTCCCCTCCGCCGCCGAACCCCTCCCCGACATCTTCTCCGCCACTCTGGCGCGTTCTCGAGCGGCTCGAACGGAGAGACAGAGAGAGACAATCGAACCGCGGAACAAAGGCAGTGATTAAAAAAAAAGAAAAAGAAAAAAAAAGGAAAAAGGAAAAAGAAAAAAAAAAGAGAGAAGGGTCTAGTCCTTGGATGCAGTTGGTCGCAGGGTAGGTTGTTAGGTTGCCAAGCGACAAACCGTACGTTGACCTACCCCATCGTTCGGGGCCGAGAGTGTAACGTGTACATCAGCCTGGCACACGTTGTCATGGATACTGCGTAGCCCCATAACTGGAAATGATCTTCTTCGATATGGAGCCTGTAACCACGAGTGCTTTTAAATGTTCGCGAAATGAAGAATTGTATATCACCAGAGAGATCGTCTGCGGGATTGTCAGGGGTTGGTGGCCTTCCTTGCGACAAAGAGGAGGGAAAGAGAAGCAGGAGGAAGATGGGGTTGATTGAGAGTCGAGTTTTGGGGTGGAAGAAGGGCGGATGTAATCCTTAGGCGATTGATAAATTGGTACCGTCGAGCTGATGAGGGGTCCGAGGTGGTCCAATTTGGGATTCCGGGTGTAGGGATGCTGCGTTTCGTTTCTGGGAGTAGGTAACATTGTAAGTCTGTACTTCTTGCGAGGTAGTAAGACTCATCTTTGTACCAGGAAGCTGTTCACGTGGCAGGGATGTTGGTTAGATGCGCAGCAATTGATCTGCAACCAGAGCTAATGCACACTGTGCACGATCCTCTTTCAAGTCATTCTTTTCACACCATACATGATGACAGCATCGAAATTCATCCCCAGTCTTAGAATCCATCCAGTAGAACCGGGTATAATCAATCTGGATAGGATTATTCGAGTCCAATATGTGGATTTGGTTTTATTAGCGTGAATGCAAGTGTGTGAAGTCGAGTAATGGCACCAATATGGATATGTATGTTTTTGGAAGTGCAATCAGACCTAATGCCCACTGTGCACGATCCTCTTTCAAGCCATTCTTTTCACACCATACATGATGACAGCATCGAAATTCATCCCTAGTCTTAGAATCCATCCAGTAGAACCGGGTATAATCAATCTGGATAGGATTATTCGAGTCCAATATGTGGATTTGGTTTTATTAGCGTGAATGCAAGTGTGTGAAGTCGAGTAATGGCACCAATATGGATATGTATGTTTTTGGAAGTGCAATCAGACCTAATGCCCACTGTGCACGATCCTCTTTCAAGCCATTCTTTTCACACCATACATGATGACAGCATCGAAATTCATCCCCAGTCTTAGAATCCATCCAGTAGAACCGGGTATAATCAATCTGGATAGGATTATTCGAGTCCAATATGTGGATTTGGTTTTATTAGCGTGAATGCAAGTGTGCGAGGTCGAGTAATGGCACGAATATGGATATGTATGTGTTTGGAAGTGCGCGTGGAAGATCTAGAATGCGTGGTGTTGTGCAGTTGCTATGGATCAGAGTCAATTTGTTATAAGAAGTTTCAGTTTGTTATAAGAAGCGTGAGAGTGAACAATTAGGATATAAGGCGTGTGTAAATTTATAATTTTGTAATAAATATACGATTGTTATACAACAAACTCACACAATAACCTAGCCTGACACACCTCAGTCTCTAAATCCAGTTGACAAGTCATCCTGTCCTCGTGAGGAACTGACAACGTCATCGAAATGCATTTCCAATTTTAGAATCATCGATATAATGGTTAGAAGAGAGAAAAATTCAGTGATAGGGTATCTTCCTGTGCAAGTGCAATCCCTGGACCAGTCGTTCGTGTCGAAAGTTTTCGAGGTCTCTCGGAGTCTGCTACCTGAAGCTGGCCTGGAACAGCCCGACCAGCCAGACACGTGGTTATAGCTCTGCTCGTATATTGTATAATGCGGCAGACTACCGGTCTGTCGGTCGTAAAACGAGTGCAACGGCATTCTGAGTGCCGCTACTGTCGGTTATGCCTCCGTTCCGGGCCGAGGTGCCGCGAAAGGGAGGAGGGTGTCGGTCGTTTTGACGTTGTCTGACCCCCGGGTCGGAAGTCGCGCTCTGTTATGCGACCTCGCCTTTCCGCTGCGACTTCATTTTTTCCCTCGGCCGTCTATGGATCGTGATTTCTCTTGCGATTTCTCGCCACGGTACGGGACAGTACGGGGGATACTTTCGTGGTCATGGGGAAGGAAGATTGGATTATGTTGCCAGTTCGGATGGGTAGGTGGCTTGTGGTTGGCTGGCTCGGTTCTTTGGAGTCTTGGGTTAAGTTAATCGTCCGCTTAGGTGTTTTGGGTCGTTGAAATTACGTTTGTTGGATTCTTGGTTTAAGTGAATAGTCTGATTAGCTGTTTTCGGTGACAGGTTGATTGAGTTCTTTGGATTCTTGGGTTAGATGATTAATTGGTGTTGTGATTAGGTATTTTCGGTGACAGGTTGATTAGGTCCTTTGGATTCTTGGGTTAAATGATTAGTATTGTTGATTAGATTAGGTGCTTTCGGTGACAGGTTGTGATTAGTTTCTTGGGTTAGATGAACACTATGATTAGGTGTTTTCGGTGACGCGTTGTGATTAGGTTCTTTGGATTCTTGAGTTAGATGAACACTATGATTAGGATGTTTCCTGTGACAGTTTGTGATTAGGTCCTTTGGATTCTTGGGTTAGATGAACACTATTGATTAGGTGTTTTCGATGACAGTTTGATTAAGGCTTCTTTGGATTCTTCGGTTAGGCTAATCGTACGATTAAGTTTTTGATTGATGGGTTGATTATTGGGTTCTTTGGAGTCTTGGGTTAGACGAATAGTGTTATGAGGGCCCCTTCCCCCACCACTCTCTTTTTGTGGTCGTCTTGTTGCAGGTATCCTCCATTTGACAGCAGTGTTAGAAGGGACGAAAGAACAAGAAAGGGATGCAGCACATTTCGTCCTGGGCCTGCTAGTAAACTTATCAGTAGAGCTACCTAGCAAGTCTTGCCTCAGATAGGGATACTATTAGAATGTTTGGAAATTGTATATATAGGAACCGGAGGGTCTTACCGAGTACTTGCGAGAAAGTCCTCGAGCTCCTTAAGTAGGAAGCCATCTACTGGCGAGAGTGAGAATTATGCCGCTACTGTGTGATTGGGTGTTTTCGTTGATAGGTTCATTGAGTTCTTTGGATTTTTGGATTAAATGAACACTGTGATTAGGTGTTTCCGTTGATAGGTTGCTTATGTTCTTTAGATTCCTGGGTTAGGTTAATCGTGCACTTAGGTGCTTTGGGTCATTGAAATTACGTTCTTTGGATTCTTGGGTTAGGTGAATAGTGTGATTAGGTGTTTTCAGTGACAGGTGATTAGGTTCTTTGGCTTCTTGGGTTAGATTAATCGTGCACTTAGGTATTTTGGGTTATTAAAATTAGGTTTTTTGAATTCTTGGGTTAGGTTAATCACATGATTAAATTTTTGAATGATGGATCGATTAGGTTCTTTATCATCTTGGGTTAGATTAATCGTGCACTTAAGTATTTTGGGTTGTTAAAATTAGGTTTTTTGAATTCTTTGGTTAGGTTAATCACATGATTAAATTTTTGAATGATGGATCGATTAGGTTCTTTATCATCTTGGGTTAGGTTAATCGTG
>NW_016908721.1:507949-513271 GCF_001483705.2 Eufriesea mexicana | reverse complement strand
TATGCTATAATATGGTACCTATAATATAGTATGCTAAATGTGGTACCTATAATATAGTGTGCTATAATACGGTACCTATAATATAGTATGCTATAATGCAGTATACTATAATATGGTACCTATAATATAGTGTGCTATAATATGGTACCTATAATATAGTATGCTATAATATGGTACCTATAATATAGTATGCTATAATATGGTACCTATAATATAGTATGCTAAATGTGGTACCTATAATATAGTGTGCTATAATATGGTACCTATAATATAGTACTTATAATGTAGTATACTATAATATGATACCTATAACTAGTATACTATAATATGGTACCTATAATATAGTATGCTATAATATGGTACCTATAATATAGTATACTATAATAATATACTATAATATAGTATAGTATAGTGGCTACTACGATATAATACTAGTATAATAATAGTATAATATAGTATTACAGAAAGTAGTAATATAAATACAAAATATTGAAGTTTTAATGTTAGGTGATATTATAGGAATCATTAGAGAGAGTAGAATATATTCTTTGGTATAGTGACACTAATGACAGAGAACAAGGGGTGCTAAATTCCATGAATTTAATATTAATTAATACTTCAGTCATTATAGGAGTAAAACAAGTTTAATGATGCAATTATGCAGTGTCACTGGTAATATAGACTACAGGATGATGATGTTCAAGCTTTTAATATTAGTCAGTCTCATAGGAATCATTTTAGGGAGAATTGAACATGTTTGATGGTGCAGTGTCACTAGTATTATGGAATAAAGGTTAAGTTTGAAATTTTGATAGTAGGTAATTACTGTAAGAATTATTCAATGCAGTAAAATGTGTCATCAGAAATTTTAATATTAATTAGTATTATAAAAGTGGGGAAGTAAAACATATTTGTTACTATAATGTTACTAGTGGTATCACAGAATTTACTAGTAACATAGTGATGTAAAATAGAGAGATATTGTTTAAAGTTTTGATATTAGTATTATAAAAGTTATTAAAACTATTAAGGAAAAATTGGAGGTGTAAGTGTCATAATATAGTAATATCTAATACTATGTACATAAATAGAATAAAGAGTAATATTTAATATTTTAAATTTGAATATTAGTTGATACTATAGAAATCATTAAAAGGTATATTTGATATTATAATAAAAGATGATACAAGATGTTGTAATTTATGATTTTAAGATTAATTAATAATACAGAAATTATCCAAATTTGTTTGATGAAACACAGAACCTAGAACTATCTTTTTTCCCAGCAAAATATAATAAACTACAATAATTAAATTTTTAACTAAAAATTATTAAATTGTATTTTCTTCTTGATAAGATGATTGGTATATTTTTAATCATTTAAATAAAATATTAAACGTGAAATTAAATTTATTAACTTTTTCATCAGCCACTCCTACTTTTGTCTTTTAAAAAATCACAAAATTACATTTTCCACCACGAGTATTGATTTTCACACTACACAGATTAACTATTTGTTATTCCTCTTGCAAAGGGCCATGATCCCGGAAGATCCATCGAGATCCTCTTTTCTTAACACCTTGTATACTCTATGAGGTGTATTTGCAGGGCGTGATGTGGTTTCATTAACAATATTCGGATTTCTTGCATCGATAAAGTATTTCTCCTATTTATTTCTTTATTTGTTTCGATAAAAGAAACGTTCACTATATTTATTTCTATAAAACTATAAAAATATATTATATCTTTAAATATTATTCATCATTTCTTTTAATTATTCCTTGCCATTAATATATATTAATACATCACATTATTAAATATTATTTATTAAATAACAAATAAATTATCAAATATTATCAAATATTAATTACTATTTATTATCATTATTAATTATTAAATGATAAATAATAAATACATTATCAAATATTATTTATATTAACATTTTAACATATTAAACATTATTTACCATTTCTTCCAATCATTATTTATTACTAATATCATTAATATTTTAATATTTTAAATATAAATTATGTTTCGTTAAAATTAAAATTATTAAATTACATTTTATTATTTATTTATTATATTATATTTTATATATCATTGTACACAAAACATTGTATACAGAAAGGGTTGAAAGTGCCATTTTCGAGACCAATCTAAATCCAGTGGTGGATGGAAAAGGTGAAAATGTTAAATATTAAAAATTAAATATTAAACCAAAGATACAGCAATGAAGATATCACAAAGTCACATAGAGTACTATGGTTCGCATAATAAATAAATATTCTCGTATAGATTATTAGAAAAAGAGAAAATAAATTATTATTTTCCGCGAATTTTGGATTTTGCCACTTTCGACCAATTTTTTTCCACTCTTCGAATTTTCGCGAGACGTTAGAAAATAATAAGCTTTTAAACTGAAAGAGGACAACTCGCTAAGGATATTCGAGTTTCGTCGAGTACAAAAGACGAGGTCTACTTGGTTCTTCGTTCACTTGGTCTTTGTGAGTGCCCACTTTCGCGTGTTGCCATTTTGCGTTTAGCGAAATTGAATTGTTACGCGGCTTAACTCGCCCCCTAAAGGAGCTGTTAACAGAATGAGATTTTCCTTTAATTTTTGAAAGTACATTCCCGCGCAATGTAAACGATGCCAATCTTCTTGCTATTAGTCTTTGAAAAATTCTCACGTTATTAGAAATGATATTATAAATGATTTTTCATTTTTTAAATATCCATTCTCGCCTAATAAATATTTTGTACGAAATTTTAGTTTTGCACCTTCTTATAGTGTATTATGATTTTAATTATGATTCACTGTAAATAACAGGAAAATTAAAAACAGCATATGCTTATTATAATTTAACAATAATTTATTTACTATTATTTTTGAAATTATAGTCTGTTATAAGAAGAATATTTATTGCTTGTATTACAATTCAAATTTCTGGTATGAATAATTAAAATAAATCTAGTGTGCAAGTAAATATTGAATAAATAAAAAGGTATAAGTAAATAGTAATATATAAATAAAATAGTGATTAATAAAATAGTAATAAAAGGTATAAGTATATAGTAATAGTAAGTAAATATTTACATACATGTATCAGTATATGTATTACATTTTGGGAATGTCATTAACTCAATTTTAAATAAATATACAATATATAAATAAAATAGTAATTAATAAAGTAGTAATAAAAGGTATAAGTATGTAGTAACAGTAAGTAAATATTTACATACATGTATCAGTATATGTATTACATTTTAGGAATATCATTAACTCAATTTTAAAGATTGAAATATTTTTTTCTATGAATATAGTGAACATTGTTCATAATAGTTAGAACTAAATGAACCATACATAAAATTTTATACCTCATTTGAAGTCAATCTCCATAATCATTCAATTACAAACAGAATCATCAAAAAGATAAAAATGTAGTCTTCCCTTTTTTAAATAACCAAATTTACAATATATAACAAAATAGACACACGATTATTCCCCCCCCCTTAAAAAAAACAGAAAAAAATAATTGTGAAAAAAAATATTTGCTTCATGATTTCACTATAGGATACACAATAACAAATTTTCTGCCTGCAAAAATCTACATCAAAGATAATTAACATAAATAATCAGTATTTCGCGTAAACCGAAGTTAACGCGTAGAAATTTGTATCATCAGTGGAGCCACGATAATCATTAATAATTAGAATGATGCAATTACCAAAATTACCAAGAATAAAATAAATATTGTCGATTAAAAATTTTGTATTAACGAAGATAATTAAACGAACACGTTACAAAAGAATAACAATTCAAGATATCTCGAATCTTCTCCATGCCAGTTAAAAATATTTACAAAACAGCTGGCCACTGTGCACAAGCAATAATAAACCGTCGCACGAATAAGAAATTCTTTACAAATTAAAATACCGAGACAAAGACATTGAAGAAGGACAAGAAAGACAAATCTTCGCCCATAACCTCAAATCTTGGAAAGAAAGAGGAATAGAAGACGTTAAAGACGGGACAAAAATAAAGCGTCCGCGGGGTTAGGGTCGCGGGCCAAAGATTCGAGCCTCCAGACCGCCGTCAATTTCTTAAAAGTGTTCATTCGTTTCTCCCCGCGCGATAAAACTCGCCGCCAGCGACGCGTCCGTTTGCGCGGTCGGTAAAGAAGCGTCCTGCTGTCGTAAATACGGCTGCTCGTCAAGACACGCGGGCTCACTGACGGACCGCTACCCCCCACTCCGCCTGACGACGGACCACTATCCCCACTCCACCCGCGCGCCCAATTTCGTACCGCGTTCCTTTGTGCGACTGCTTGTGTTCTTTCCCGATCGAAATACACCGGCTAAGGGCGTCGACTACGCTGGAAAGGCTCGATTGATGCCAGCACTGGTATCCCTGGAGGGCATGTCAATTTCGATGTCTTCCATCCCCGAACCAACCATCGCTCCCGGCATTCGTCTTTTCTTCCCTTTTTCTTTCGCTCGCTCGACCTCGCGATCGAAACACCGCGACGGTCTGTACGTGGATTACGCTGTTCGATGAATTATTCGCCCCGCCGTGGACCGTGGCCGCGGGAAAGGGTCGGTTCAGCGAGGTGTCGCAGCGGATAGACTTTGAGGCGGAATTTCGGGCTGATAGGGTGGGGGAAAATGGTGGATGAGGAGGCGAAGGATTCGGGAGACGGGATGTGATGATTTAAATTTCTCTGGGAGATTGGATAACGTTGAAGGGAGGATTTTAGAGTAATTAAAATGACGGGAATTAACGGGGAATTAAAAAATGACGAATTAAATTATGAATTACGGATTTAAAGAGATTACAACTGCGTGAGTTTTTACGTGCTCGTTGGTGATAGATTATGTTACTAGTTTGATGAATTTTCAGAGGAAATTTTGGTGTGATAAAGTCATAGAAAGTGGAATAGGAAAATCGAGAGATATTGCCTAATTAATAATTGGAAATTTGTGGAGAGGGATGAAGCATGGATGGGGTTGAGAATTGTGCACTGAAGGATGAAGTGGATGTTGAAGAAGATGAAAGGTGGAAGATGAAAGTGATGGCTTAAGCTGGAAGTGTATAAATTGTGAAAGAAGAACCTTGAAAATGGAATTTATAAAGGTGAATATATGATAATTTATATGATATTAATTTATATAATAACAAATAATTTGCCATTTTTAATTATTATAATTATTATTATTATTACAATTATATTATTTTATTATATTAATTATAATATTTATATCATAATTTAATTTAATTTATTTATTTAATTTAATTTTATTAACTATAATATAATTATTATTATT
>NW_016908721.1:499853-507919 GCF_001483705.2 Eufriesea mexicana | reverse complement strand
TTAAGTATTATAATTTTACAAAAATTATTTTTTATATAACAATAAATTATTTCCCGTGTTAATTATTTTTGTATGAATTGTCGAAGTCCCATATGACAATATATTTTATTTTTGGATAATTGAGAGCAATTTCATGTTTGAAATTACACATCAAACAAATGATTCATACGTACGTCGTAATATTCGACTGTAAAGTTAATAACAATAAATCGAAATATAATTGATAATAATGCTTGATGATTTTATGATATTTTTTAAACAATTGTCCTTATTGTTAGAACTAAATTTTAAGGACACCTGTTTGTTTAAAAAATAAATAAATATTTATATCTACGTTCTTAAAAATGTTTAATAAGATACCTGGAGTAGAAATAACGAAATTTTTGCGTAAATAAGCAACATTTCGACGGAAATTAAATTAGCGACGAGAAATAAAGTTTAATAATTTTGTGAGTTTAACATACACGCTTTGGCTCGGATAAATGTACGACGTTTCAATGAAATAATATCATCGAATGCTTATACATTTGTAAAATATGACGCCGTTCAGAAGCTTTAAACGGATATTTGCGCTACAATTAATTTAACGTTTAATAACGAATTCCGAATTTTAAGATCCCTATAACATCATAAATTGCTTCATTATGTGAATTATTTTACTTCATATCCTTATTTCTGCGTGCTTCACCGGTAAATTCGGCAGCATGATTTATTTATATCGCGTAATACACATAATACGATTTAACGTAATTTAATATATACATTAAAAATTTGTTCATGCAAATCTGCTCATGGTCTTTTATTTTCCGATGATTTTCATTAAAAAATCGCAACAAAGTATTGGTTTATTGCAAACAAATTACAAATATTAATTCATATTTTAGCGCACAATTTTTCCCCTTGCATTAATAATTTAAGAAATTAAATTAATAAATTAAGATCCTATTCTAATTTTCCGTGTATTCGTATTCAAACTTGTAATTTACAACAAATGGACGAATAATAATCGTTATTTTAATGAGCAAGGAATAAGAAAGTATAATGATTTTAATTAAAAAATCACAATAAAATATTGGCTATGATATAACGAATATTGTGGTAATGGTTACATAGATTTTTAAGTATATATGTACTGGAATGAGTGGAACAAGTATGCATGGGATGTAAATATCTAATGAATTCAGCTTATTATGATAAATGAGTATGCGTGTAATGCTTGAGGTGTTGTGTGATTTGTGTATGTTAAATGTAATATATAAAAGAAGAAAAATAATTATATTTCAACCCAATATTTGTGTTCGATAATCTTTGCAATTAAATAAATAATTGTTCTTATTGTTATTAAATTTCATTCACCACTAACAAATATAATATAATATTAACCCCTCTGCACTCGAAAGGTGACTCTCAGTCACCATTTAATAAGATTCTAAAGATCGACGTTAATTAATATATCAAATTTAAAATTACCTAACGATGTGTGTAATGTCGAAGAAAAATAATTCCACGTCTGAGTTTGCATACGATTTCTCATTTACCATTTTAAAAATATCGTCGGCTCTATGACAGAAAGTCTTTGTATCGCTATTTTTCTGTAACGAAAAATTCGTCGAGTGCAAAGGGTTAATAAAAATATAATATATAATAATAATAATAATAAAAAGAAATAAAATATTCTGACCGAGACAAGTGCGGTTTCGATCGGTTCGAAAATTAAAAGCAACGGCCAGAGTACCAAATTGCAGACTGATCGTCCACCCCTCTGTTACCCTCTGTCCCCACTGCAGGATACCCCTGTCGCCCTTATTTACTTCCGATTCACCTATTCAGGGGTGCAGGAAGCATCGCCGGTAGCCGCGGCTCCGTTTCCATAAAGCGCCATTACGTGATCTACCGTGAAACAAGATTTCACGGAGTCAGGAGCCGATAGATGGTCGTGTTCTCCTCGTGACGAGGAGAAATGCAACGTCGTCGGGTTTCCGTCGCGATCGCCTGCCCCCACTCCCGCGCACTACCCCCACCACGCGGCGCGCCGCCACCCAAGCTCGCGAGCGCCACGAAGGCGCTCGAAAAACGCGGCTGTGCGCGAAACGCACCGGCAAACTTCGGCGTAATGCCTCTCGCAGCCGGAGGAGATCGTCGTTCTTCCTGGGACCCTTCCCCCACCACCGCGCTTCCCTCTGATCGTTTTCCCTGCTGGATTATGTTGTTGCCGCGGAAAACGACGCGTACGCTTTCTTACCCGTGGGGAACGCCGCTTTTTGCCCCACGACGACTGCGAGTCGGAGCGTTTGCTGGCTCTAAGGATCTTGATTAGCGAGTTGCGCGCACTCCAAGTCGGTGCTTGCTTTTCTTCGTTCTCGGTGATTTAGAGGCGCTTTGGTCACTGGGACTTGGAGTGTCGCTCTTTCGACGACCTGAGATTTAGATGATTGGTTGTTGGTTTCATTAATTTTTGGTGGGAATGGGGTGAGATTTGGGGTGTTCTTGGTTTTTAATGCAAGTTGGGACCTTGGTTCTAGCTTATGTAAAATAGAATTTGATGATTGATTGTTGGGTTTACTCCCTATTTTCTCACTGGATGGATTGGGCTTAGATGAATGGTTGTTGGACTGATTAATTTTTAATGAGAATGGGGTGAGATTTAGGGTGTTCTTGACTTGGATGCAAAGATGGTTGGGACTTGGGATATTGTTTTATGTTGATTGATTGTTGGGTTAGAGTGAATTTGGTGGTTGGTTGTTGAGGTGCTTTGGCTATTTGGGGTCTACAACAGGTTTAGCTAGGTTTGATGACTGAATATGGTGGTTGATCTTTCAGTTGTTTAGATTTGGGGTGTTTTGGGGATGGATTCTTTGTTTGAAGATTCTTCTCTTGGATAGGTGTGATAATCTTGACTTGGATGTTAATCTTTGAGGATCTTGGCTCTAAGTTAGGTTAAATAGAATTTGATGATTGACTGTTGGTTACTTGCTGTTTTTTCATTGAATGGAGTGATGATTGGGACTTGGGATCTGAAGTGGATTTAATTGAATTTGATGATTGGTTGTTGGATTGCCTAACTTTTTGGTGTTCTGAGGATCTAGGGTCTAAGTTAGGCTGAGGAGACTTTGGTGTTCTTGGCTGGAAGGAGTAATGTTTGGGACTTGGAATATTGTTCTTTTGAGAGTCTGATGTTTAAAGTAAATTCAGTTAAATTTGTTGATTGGTTCTTGAGTTGCTTAGTTTTGGGATGTTTTAGTGACAGATTCTATATTTGAAGATTCTTCTCTTGGATAAGAGTGATAATCATGACAAGGGGGATCTTGGTTCCAAGTTGGGTTAAGTAGAATTTGATGATCAACTGTTAGGTTGCTTGGTGTTCTTTGATAAAATGAAATTATGGAATATCCTTTCGAGGGTCTGGAGTCTACAACAGGTTTAGCTAAGTTTGATGATTGTGGTTATGGTGAATTTGGTGGTAGGTTGTCACATTGACAATGTTTTGGGGTGTTTTAATAATAGGTTCCTTGTATGAAGATTCTTTTCCTGATTAGGTGTGATAATCGTGACTTGGACTGTTGATCTCTTGAGGATCTTGGTTCTAAGTTGGGTTAAGTCCAATTCGATGGTTGACTGAGATGTTTGAGTTTTGGAGTGTTCAGTGTCTTTATACGAAGAAGCTTGATGCGTAAGATGTTTCCATTGTGAAGAATTCGAAGACTCATTTAGGTTAGGATATATCAAATTAGATGACTGAAAACAAGGTTTCTTAGTTTTGTGGCAGTTCTGAAATATTGGAATATTATTCTCCTGATTCCAACTTGATTTTTGACCGTTTGATGATGACTTCTTGATTTGAATAAAAATGACTCGATATATATGTATGCGATGATACGAATCAAATTCTTATTAATCAAATAATTATTAATTGATTAAATTTTTATAAATCAAAGAGACGATGCAATAGAAAATTACTCTGAACGTGTTTAAACAACAGAAGACAATTTTTCGAGCACCAATATAATAATACCTAACCTAACTTTTCGCTCCATGCCTTCGCACAAATTGTATAGTCTAAATAGACATAACCTTTAAAATTAATATCAAATTCCTGGTGAATTGTCAAAAAATATCTGTACTAAAAGTTAGGCCATTAACTTCACAACAAGACCCCATACAGAAGCGTGGTAATTAAAATTTCATTAATACCTGACAACAACTGTCACAGACATAACCAATCATCAACGCCCTCTACATTAAAATCCCCATCTCAATTACGCTTCATTACTCATTACCATTAAACCTGCAGAGAGACCGTTTTAAGACCCGAAGATACACCACGACCAACAGCGACCCAAGAATCGCCAAGAACCTCGGTATATACCAGCCCAATTTCCTATCCTGTAGATACTCGACAAACCGATCACGCAACATCCCCGCGAAGCTCGATCACAGGCCTGCAAAGAAAGGAGCAGAGCCATCGTCGGCACTCGCCCAGCGCGACTCGCCACAGCCCGCGAATCCTAACGCGCAAAAAGCTCCATCTCTACTTCACTCGGGGCTATCTCTCGTACCCTGACCATCCGCAAGCTGTCCTCTTTTCTCCCCGATAGAAAACATCTCCCCACCCCGGCGGACCGCGCCCCCCCCCACCCCGCCGCTCGCCCTCCCTTCAATTCGTCCGCCAAGTTGCACGCGTCTTCGTCGAAGGAGCGAGACGGGTGACGGTTAAAGGAGAGACGCGACAGGCCGGGACGGATCGAATGGAAAAAGACGGAAAACCCTCGAACCGGCGCTGGTAACCGGGCCCAGGAATAAGGGACGGAGAAGCAAGACTCAACGATGCGGAGGAGTGCATGATCCGCGGGATGGTTGAAGGGGTTGAAAGAGTAGTAGGACGAGGAGAGCAGGTAGGAAGGGGTGAGGCTGGCGCGTGGGGTTGGGTGAGCGGTGTGCATTGAACCCAGACCGGTATCGAGCTGCCCACCCAGCTACCCCTTTCTCTCTACCCTCTCTCTCGCCGAGTCCTTCTTCCACCTCCACCGCCCTCTCACACACACACAGGCAGACGCACACTCGGACACGCTACGCCGCTGTTGCTGCCGGCAGCATCAGCGGCTCCTGTCGCTCGGTGTGCGTTCCCGGACCTGCCTCAACGCGAGTCGCATTGCGCAGCCTGGGGAGTGTTTACTATTTCCGCGCGTGCGCAGTCGCGGCCACCCCCTGATTCATGCGAACGCGCGACAAATTGTGGAAATGGTGGGAGAGTTGGACGGAGATGGTCGATCCGACCGGTGGTGGGTCCGTGGCAGGAATGACGCATACACGCGGCGCGAGTCGCGGCCCGCCGAGTGGGGGAAGCGCAGGGGAAGCGGCGCGGTGGTGGGGACGGCGCGCAGCGGTGGGGAGCGGCGAGTGGTGGGGAGACGCGGCCGAGTGAGCGGCCACGTGGCGGTGGTGGGGCGCGCCGCTGCATTCCAGGTGGGGAATTCCCCGGCGACGCTTCACGCCACGTAACCTACACCCTGCCGCGAGTGCAACGCTGCAGCGGCGGGAGAGAAAGTGCAGCGGATGCGACGACACTGGACCCCCGCGAGGGTCGAACGATTAATGATCGCGCTCCCTACCCCGCGTTCTCAACTCAGGCTGTTCTTCCTAGGTTCGGTTTCTTCCTACGCGGGACGCTGCGTGCTCGGGTTCCTTTTCTCCAAATAGCACCGTGTAAAAACCCATATCAATTCGAATTTATCTGTTTCCACGTATCTCGTACCATCGTAATAAGAAAACTCGTAATTTCTTTAAGGCTATGATGTCACTGCTTCGGTTTATCGAGTCATTTTAACCATGTTTCTGCAAAATTTCCTATTTGCAATTCTGAAAGATCGTATCGCACGAAGTTGTCCGCAGAATCCATAGAGACGTGCGCAGAAATACCAGAGATTATCGGAATGAGAATCGGATCAACTGCGAACGCGTTGAGACACACGCAACTGTTTCCTCATCGCTCAGGCTGGTTTACGTCAGCTAACAAAAAGGCGAGCAGCATTTCATATGCTGCGGGGTTAAAAGTCTCGAGGTTATTCGTCGTCCCGAGATTTTCCAGCCTGGTCGAACGAGTTTTCCTCGATTACGGTCTTTAATGTTCTCCGCGTTCAAGGTGAGAGAGAACTGGGCGTATCTTATCGGCATAGCGCGAGGCTCGGCTGTTCGACGAGCCGTGAAATTGTCGACGAAAGCGCGATATCTCGATGCCGATTCCGCGCACGAATCGCTCGATACACAGGGTGTCCCGTGATAAATGTACTACACCTCCGTGATCGTAAGAAAACACACTGCATGTCACGTATTTTCACTCTCAACATACTATACCGAAAAAAATTTACACAATTCGAATAATTTCTGATAACAGGCATCGAAATTTGGAGAAATTTTGTCGAAAAATTTGTGCAAACAATATAACACGCGTAGTAAGAAGAAAATTGTAAGATTATATCAGAAAAATTGGAAAATAATTTACGAGAAACGTTTATCGGAGATATGGGCCGTGGTGGCGCTAGTGAGTTAAGTGGAAAGTCCTGTTAGGACTACCGGAACGCTTGGAAATTCGGGAAAAGGTTAATGCTCTGCATAACGACTCGTCTTATCGACATTTGGTTGCTTTGCATAATTCTTTTTGCTGCAATAAGTGCCTGGAACACTTTCGAATAGCCGTGGTTAAAAATTTAATGACTGGCGGTTCTACTATCAGCTTTCTTCTCAGCTTATTGCAGAAATGTTTAAATATCATTTCACTAGGTACCAACATTTGCAACGTGAAACTCGAGACACTTTCGTAAGACACATATCGAATTCCATATTAGTAAAATTTTCTAATTCACAACCTGGTTGTATCGTTTCCATTAACTATGCAACCGACATGAGTAGGAACGATAGTGAAAGTAAACCGGGAGAAGGTGAAAACTGCAATTCCACTTGCTTTTGACTTTTGTAGGACAGCTGCGATATTCGAACACGGAGAACGAGGCTGAATTTCTGTAATATACAGGGTGTCCATTTTTCTGAATAAATGTGAATTACAGGATAATAAATAATAAATCGTATTTGCTTTCTAATATATTTCGTATCATAGTAATCGAACATTTCTTTCGATTTTTTTTGGAAATTTTAATTGTTTGATTTCGTTCGAATTTTGATTTCGTTGAATTTTTGTAATATACAGGGTGTCCGTTTTTTCTGGGTAAATGCTGGATTACAGAATAATAAATAGTATTTGCTTTCTAATATATTTCGTATCATAGTAATCGAACATTTCTTTCGATTTTTTTTGGAAATTTTAATTGTTTGATTTCGTTCGAATTTTGATTTCGTTGAATTTTTGTAATATACAGGGTGTCCGTTTTTTCTGGGTAAATGCTGGATTACAGGATAATAAATAGAATTTGCTTTCTAATATATTTCGTATCATAGTAATCGAACGTTTCTTTCGATTTCTTTTGGAAGTTTTCATTGTTTGATTTCCTTCGAAATTCTGGCGATTTTTCTTGTGGCTGTGAATTATATTTCAGGTATTCTACGGTTTCCTATTTGCTTACGATGTTGCACTGAAACCGAAGTATGATACCTCTACAACCGTAATTGTATCATTCCGTATGATTAAAGTATCACTTGACAAAGTGACTTCATCGAGTATTGAAGGGACCAGTACTTGGAAATCTGTGTACTATAAACAAGTAAATATATCGCTCGACGACTGCAGTGAAACGTATCATTTCCTTTGGCTCTAACGTGTGCAAAATCAGTTGTAGTGCCGTTTCGACATTTACTATCGTGCTATGTATAATCGTGACATTTTTAAAGACCGTTTATCTTATCTTTCCAACTCTGTTTCCAGAGCGAGGAACACGTTTGCAAAATTCAAAGAGAGTTTCTCGAGTTTCTATTTATGTTACTTATCATTTTGAATTTTATTTTGCTACCTTTGCAAAATTATCCTAACTTTTATACCTTATATCCAATGACTATAATTATTCTGACAGAAATATTTAATAGTTTATTAATAATTATGTGAAAAAATATATATATAA
>NW_016908721.1:499405-499706 GCF_001483705.2 Eufriesea mexicana | reverse complement strand
TATTAATAATTATTTAAATATTGTATAATAGTATTATTATTGAAATATTATATAAATTATATTTGACTATAAGAATATATAATATTATTAAAATAGAATATTTAAAATTTATTAGTTATTAATTAATGAAATAATCATTTTTATATTAGTAACTTTTGAAAAGAAATTTTTGAGAAGCCTTTATTACCAACTTATTTTAATTAGTATTTCTGAAAATAATCTAAGATCATTATCTTCTGAACAGTAAGTTAATACATAAATGATGATAAATGAAAAATGTTTTGATCATGTTTAAGAAACC
>NW_016908721.1:476175-499393 GCF_001483705.2 Eufriesea mexicana | reverse complement strand
ATTGGATTTGCAAACGAATATCTGAAGAGTCGATATTGCTGCATTAAATTTTCATTGAACGAAATCGATAAGGTCTGTCGAAATCAATTTCAAAGTGTAATTCAGGTTAAAATGTCGGGTCAGAATGTTTTCTTACCGATTACTGAAAAACGATGTGCAATCTAATTATAAACCCTGAACACATTTAACATGAGAATAAAAAAGATAGCATGACATAATTAGCAAAATATTTAAATTTTTTAATAATTACTATACTTCTTCCAAAAATAATATCGCTATAAAAAACTATCATTTACACACTTTTTGCAACATAGTATTCATAGAAGATATATATATAATACAATAAAAACGAATAAAAAATTTCCCCCTCCAAAAAAATTGGAAATTTTCTCAAATACCATAGCAAATTAATATTATCTACAAATACCATAAAATGCAGTATTTGTAATACATACAATATATGCTGTGTAATGGAAATATTATTACAATAAATGAAAAATTATTTTCCCCCCACCCCCCCAAAAAAACATTGGAAATGGAAAATTAATTTTCCAAAAAAGAAATTTAAAAAATTTTTGCTATATCTGTTCTGGAACTAATATTATAATAAACCAATATTATTTACAAATTCCATAAACAATTATATTTATAATTTAGAGTATAATATAATGGAAACAATGTTGCTTAAAGCTGTACATTACAACGAATGAAAAATTAATTTCCCAAAAAGAGAAAATAAAAGAAAAATACTGGAAATGGGAAATTAATATTCCAGAAAGAAAATTAAAAAAATTTTTGCTATATCTGTTCTGGAACTAATATTATAATAAACCAATATTATTTACAAATTCCATAAACAATTATATTTATAATGTAGAGTATAATATAATGGAAACAATGTTGCTTAAAGCTGTACATTACAACGAATGAAAAATTAATTTCCCAAAAAGAGAAAATAAAAGAAAAATACTGGAAATGGGAAATTAATATTCCAGAAAGAAAATTAAAAAAATTTTTGCTATATCTGTTCTGGAACTAATATTATAATAAACCAATATTATTTACAAATTCCATAAACAATTATATTTATAATTTAGAGTATAATATAATGGAAACAATGTTGCTTAAAGCTGTACATTACAACGAATGAAAAATTAATTTCCCAAAAAGAGAAAATAAAAGAAAAATACTGGAAATGGGAAATTAATATTCCAGAAAAGAAATGAAAAAAATTGTTGCTATATCTGTTTTGAAACTGATATTATAATAATTCAATACTGTTTACGAATTCCATAAGCCATTGTATTTATAGTTCAGCGTGTGATATAATGGAAACAATGTTGCATAAAGCTCTACGCACAGATTTATCTTCAAGGAAAACCACTTGGAAATTCTGTCACGTAGGTGCACTTACTTAACACTGTGTGTACAGTGACTTTAACACCGTCTTCAGTGTACAACAAAGTTATCGTAAAAGTGGTACTAAACGGGACAACAGAAAACTTTTATCACACTCACCAGGTTCACTAGATATTTTAGATCGCCATTCATAGTCCATGGAATCTGGAACGAAATAAATGGCACTGATTAAAATGCTAATTGTACCTATGTAAATCCAAACATGATCGTTACAAGCATGAGACGCTGTTGAGGGACGAATTTATTAAGATCGGTAAAAAACGAAAATTACCTTTGACTTGTCAATTGCATATTGAAAATAGTAAAAGAGATAGAACGTATCGAAGAACATTTTAAAATTTGGAAAATAATATATTTTATGTTATAGGAAAAACCTTATTTTGTGTTATTTCAATTTATCTTACCACAATTCAAAATATTCCAAAAGTAGGAAAAAGAAAAATAATTGATAATTGTGTCGTAATTAATTTTTGAATTCATAGCAAAATTTGTAATATTTCGAAACCGTATGTATATACCTTACGCCATTTTCATAATCACTATACAGGTGATCATTGCATTTCCATCCATATCCTTTGAGAAATACTACATTAATAACTTGTATCAAAAAAATATTTAATCACGTGAAATAATTTAATCACAAAATATTTCAACCAAATACTTAATTATAATAACACTTCGACAAATATTTTATCTACGATCTTTAAATTCCTAATTAATACTTAATTATCTAAGTATTTAAATACATAAATATTTTTATCTATATAGGTCATACCTCCAATGTATTTGAAAAATAATATCGAATTTTTCCCATTAATTTAATCTCAATTGAAAGAAACTTTGATTTAAAAATAAAATAAGGAAGCATTCGATACCATCGGAGTGGCCATTGCACGAAAAATTTCCCTGCCAGTAGTACAGGTCGCCATTGGTCGGACACAGTCTTGGTTCCGAGATGGAAACGTTGATTCGACGTTGGTTCATTTCCGAAATTATAGCGCACTATCCTTCCAACAGGGTCTGTCGTACGAAAGAAACGATCACGGATTAATATTCGTTGAAAAATCGAGATGTTTCCACGTTCCTGCGCGTAGCCTCGCAACGTGCTCTAATACAGACGACTCAACAATGGCTCCATTATAGAATCGATACGGCCGTACGACAAACAGATAAAGCGAATAAATCGGCTCAATTGCGCTCGGTAGCTGTTACTCGTTACGGCGAATCAGTTTTATCACGCGTCTGCGAGAAATTGTCCGCTCTATGTTATTTATCATTCGAGGTGAAACGACGAAATGTTGCGCTAAATCCGTTGAACGGTTTCAAGTAAATGGAACGAATCGATGAAAAAGCCGGGCTTCGAACGCGTTTAATGCGGCGATGTGACGTTTTCATCAACGATTAACTTGTTTCACGACGACACTTAACTCTGCGCGAGAAAAACACGAAAGCTATCGATCGATCGAAATGTTAATTTAGATACAACAAGGAAAAGAGAATTTCTAGTTTAGACGTTCCATTTCTGCGTCGAGAGTAACGCAGTTCGATAATTCTTTTAGTTAACCTCGGAATTTGTTCATATTACATCGTCTAATATTCTAACTTATATATAAGAATGTTATCGTTAATGGGATTTATCTAATTTTATATATTGCTAATTGTATAATTACGATAAGTAGGTTCCATCTTTTGAAAATATTATATAATAAATAAATGCGTTTCAAAGTCATAGATCGTAATGGAAACGAATCGCACGGTACGCTTTATTAACCTCTTCGGGCCGAATGCCGATTATAGCCGACCGTTGCCGAACGAATCTCCGTGACCGAATGCCGACAAAAGTCGACGATAGCCGAAAGCGAAGTCGCGTATATAGACGCATACGCGACCTACCGTCTTCGGCCAACTGTTTATGTCCTTCGTTATAACTAGTTTATTAACTCTCGTACGATTTCTCGGTTTAAATACGTATAAATTATTTACGCTGATAACGGTTTATTACGAAAGCAGCGTAACAAAGAGATCGAGTAATACGAATATACGTGTACCAACCTTCGTATCTCTGCAGAGAAAAATAATCGTCTCGACGTCTAACCTAAACCTAACCCCAAAAACATTCCGAAAACTCTCCACCCGTGATACTTCCTCACGCGAACCCGAATAGAACCGCACGATTAACCACATCGTGCACGAAAGGTTTCACGACACGCCATTTACTCTTTCGTTGAAGAAAAGGAAAAATCGGAATTTTCTTCGTTCCCACAATCACATCGTGTTCAATCTCCCGGCCGGCGGATAAATGTGTTCGCGTTATTTTTTCGACCGGTAGATGGTAGATCGCGTGTTTCCGTGGCGGGCGTTAAAAACAAGCAGGCAGTTACATAACCAACCGCGCTCGCCACGTAGTCCGACGACCTTCCTCTATGGAAAGGATGGATCTGAAATAGCAACGACCCGAATATAGGTCAGCATGCATTGTGGCACGACCCTCTTCACGCGGAGCGCCGCTGCAGCGCGCACTGGCGGCTTTTACGCTCGCAAAAATAGACGCTTTATCAGACTCTCTCTCTTCTAGGCGGCGCGGCGCATCGTGCGATCGTCGCGCGATCGTCTGAAATCGCGGCTCGTTACCGAAACGGCCCCCTTTCTCGTTTACCGACCGTGTCACGCGGCTTGTACACGTTTTTACCACTGCCTTCGTTTTGCTTTCCTTCTCTCCCTTATTTTCCCCCTTATTTTTTCCGTCTCGTCTCTACGGGCGGAATGGCACGGTCATTTACGAGACTTGTAGATCCTCTAGAAATTAGAATTTCGTAATTGGGCTTGCGCCGTGGTTTTATGCATCCGGTTACCTCTTCGGGTCTTTATAAACGTGTAATAACCAAGTTGCGAATATTTGTGTATTTTAAACGGGTGACGTAATGGCGGATAGAGATAGATATATGTATAGGGTGTTTCAGACGTGCCACAAATATCATTGTAATATTTGTCGTTTAATTTTCGAAAATATTTTCTCCCGGGGTATTTTTCTGACGCTTTTCCTCGCAGGTACCATTTTTCTCGGGTACCAGTTTTCTCAGGTACCATTTTTCTCAGGTACCATTTTTCTCGGGTACCACTTTTCTCAGGTACCATTTTTCTCGGGCACCAATTTGCTCAGGTACCATTTTCTCGGGTACCATTTTTCTTTTTAACTCCCAAAAATAATTTCTACGGTCATTAAATCGAAATATAATTAAAGAAAGCGGGAAACAAGCTTTTAGTGGGGAAAATATGAAGAATTCTTAGTTCCCTTTTTCCTGGTTGCGTTCTTTTAACCAGAGAAACTTCTCGCGCAGTAAATCGCATGCATTCTCACGTATTAAAGACTCTTTAAGAGCCGTGAAATACGGTGAAACGCAGAGCAGGAAGAGAATTAGAGGAGCAGACAGCGAAAGAAGGTTGACGTGAAGAAGTGAAAAGACTAGGGGGAATCGTGACAAACGAAAATGCGTTCCAGTGAAACATGCTCGGATCGAAGTAGGTCGCAAAATATTCTATTACCCGGTAGATTTATTCGATTTCGATCCGCGCGTTGATCGTATCTGACTACCTCGTTCGACGTTGTCAACGAAACGGCAACAATAACGGAAAGCTTTCCGACAAATAGCTTTATCTCTTCCACGAGTTGGAGATTACGGAGATAACTCAAATTTGAAAACGTTCGATACTTTTGCTTCAACATTGCAGTTCAATAACGATAAACATAACTCGTCTAAATCTGCTATCCAATCAAATTACTTAATACTTTAAATAATTTATACCATTAAGGAAATGTATTCTATGGTAAAATAAATTAAATCTATTGATACAAGCTGTCAAATCGCCATAACAGCTGTAACTACGCACCCGATCGATCGTGTCACTCGTCGTCGACCGAAACCAGGCGGCTCGAAAAGTAACAGAGTCCTCGAATTTAATTGGTTTAACCTTACGCGAAGAAACGAATCCCGTTCATAAATTATTAACGAGGTTTTTATCCTGCGAAGAGCTCAAAGGGACACGTTTCGTTGGCTGAATCTCGCGGACCCACGACCCACTTTTGCTTTCCCGAGAAAAATTCCCTGCCGCCGTGGAAGAAGTTAAGTCCTGGTATTCGAGCGGAGATACGCCAACGTGGTGGACGCGCGAGGAGTGGGGGAAGGCGGAGCGGCATTCGTGGAAGGGCTCGCGCAGCGCTAGGGGGACAGGGAACGCGCAAAAAGAAAAAGCAGCGAGAGATCTTCGATAAAAGACTCGAACTCCTCGGGGTGGGTAAGCGCGTCTACAGCCGGTTGGGGTAGGTCGCGGTCTATTTTTACGCGTGTTCGCCGTACTCCAACGGAGTTCTTATCGATTCGAAATACCGCTGAACCGTACGTCATCGTTGATAAACAGGTTATTATCGATGCGAAGATTACGCCTCGCGAGAATTCCTGTGATCCCTCGACAATCATTATCGCCGATTGAAATTCAATTTCTCGCTCAACGGCGACGCGTAAACGTCTAATGGCCGGATATTCCTCGTTACTATAAGACATCCTCCGAAATCTATTTACGTTCGATATATTTCGTAATTTATGACGTAAAACTGCACGAAAATAAAATACAAATTTTCGAAACCTGACCAACGGCGCGGCTCCGACCTCAAAACCGCCCTAACCTCAATCCGGGACTAACAAACCCGTTCCAAAAACCATCCAGTCCTCGACAACCTCGAACCACTTGGTCCTCTTCGCTACGACTTCCGCTAGAATCCCCGGTAGCCATCAAACTTGCCAAAACCGGCAACTTGTCCGAGCCATCTTCGCGTGAGTAAGCGAGCCAGCACGAATCTCGT
This sequence comes from Eufriesea mexicana, assembly GCF_001483705.2. Lineage (NCBI taxonomy): Eukaryota > Metazoa > Arthropoda > Insecta > Hymenoptera > Apidae > Eufriesea > Eufriesea mexicana. The sequence continues at coordinate 493,116 of NW_016908721.1, read as the reverse complement.
GCCGCGTCTGACACCCTCGTATCCTCCTAGCAAAGAACTTCTTTCATCCGAACCTTTCCAAGCTCGGTCTAAAAAGAAACCCACAGCGCACAAAGTCCATGGCGGGCGAGAGAAGGACGGCACGGAGAGTGGGACGGAGATAGGATACAGGGAAGAATTCAGGAACGGTGCATACCCCGGAACAGTTTACTCGCACACGTATCGTCGACGAACGTCAGCAAAGGAGAAAGAAAGCGTGGCGGAAGGAGAGACTCATCGGATACATCCGCGCGGTGAAAGGGAGGGAAAACGTGCGGACGGGCCAGAGGGCGGTAGGGAGGTGGGCGGCGGAGAGGGGGGTGAGAAGGACAGAGAGTGAGAGTGAACCGGGCGGAAGAGAGAAAAGGGGCAAACGGGGCGGAGGGAGGGGAGGTGGATATAGAGCGAGAGGGAGCGAGGGATATTGGGGTAGGTCGGACGAAAGCACCGAGAGAGCATTGCCTGACGGTCGCGGTGGTGGGGGAAGCGCGATGAGGTTGGCGTGCGGCGAGGTGGTGGAACAGTAGGTGGAACGCGAGCGAGACGGATAGATGGCGCGGTCCGAGCGCGGAGGAAGGACAGAGCGAGGCAGTTGGTATTTCGAGGGAGTCGAAGGAGGACGGCCGCAGGGATACCTCGGCGGAGGGTTGGAGCCCGAGGGGAGTCAGCGTTCCTCAACCTTTGCCCCAGAATGCCCCTCATAATACTGATATGCAACGCTTCGAACCCGTTAATCGCGCACCGTTCGCAATTTCGACGTGACCGTGCACCGACGTTCGAGCGAGTGGCCACGGCTCAGCTGCAATTTACCTCGTTCCACGAATATTTATGCCCACGGAACAACGGAGAGACGCGTTCTACTCTCTCGCGCCTTAACGCCGACTTCCGGTCGCCGCCGGAGAAACCGAGCCTCGAGGCCTCGCGGGCCAGACGCGCCACCGTCTTCCGGAATGCTCCATTCGAGGCGACTCGTAGAGGGCGCTAAAGAGGTCCGTTTGTTTGGCCAGCGTGGCGCGCTGGGACCTTGCTTCTTCCAGCGTTATCGCCCGGTAATGGGAAACGAATACCGTGGTAAAAGCGTGCAATAAATTACGTTATCGCAAAGTAGAATAATATATATTACGGAATAATATATACGTATACATTATGCTGTAGAGCTTATTTCGAAAATTACGAATATAGAACGGGTTGGAAATAACAAGATGGCGAAGTCTTATTAATACTTTGTATTCTACTTACATTATCAGCGTGAGAATGAGTAAATACAAAAAGATATAGTAAATATATTCAAATTATTCGCGGATTCGAAATTATATTTAAAAAAAAAAAGAAATTGATTTTAGGTTCTACGTTATGTAGTATCTTCTTCAGAAATTTCAGTGTGTTATTTTTAATACCTACAGCAGCTCCTAAGAGAAATTTCACTAGAACTTAAATATTTTTCTTCTTTTTACCATATTTGTGTCTTTCTATAGTATATATCGTTAATTCATGCTATTATTAATTTTTTATTTCCTATCAAAAATTGAATCGAGTATGTCAATGATAATTTTCCACGAACGCAATGGCGGAAAGGGAACGTTTCGAGGATGCAAATAAATAATAATTAGGACCCCGTGATATTTCGGAATACACATCGAGGTTATCAAAGCATTGTTTACTTATGCAATCACCAACGGAATATATGTCGCCCACAAATTACGATTATTTTAATAAACGTACATACAGAACTTGGAATTTGATTGCATCGAAATAAACGTTACATATTGCATGATCCCGCGAAAAATTTGCATATCCTGTTCCCCTTTTGCCAATTTTGCTTCGCGAACATTGCATTGTCGCGAATTTTCTTTATTTACAGATAATCGATAATGCTGCCGCGAATCAGACGTCGGACTGGCAACATTTTTCACAGTTTCTTCTGACACGTGTCACAATCTTTCCCATTCATACGGGAATCGCTAAAGAGAACAAAAGAACAAACGGATATTCCGCCTTTTGACCGCGTTTTATCCAAAAATTTTACTGCACTGCGCACAACTCGGATGTTCGCGTTGCAAAAAACTCAGTATCTTTTGAAATATTCATATTCCATATTTCCATATGCCCGTGTTTTTCTACCGTATTTGATATCACAGTTGAAAGTTTCGCGCAGATTTATTTCACGATAAAATTATATCTGCGCCGTTCGTTTAGAAATTTGGATATATTTTCGAATATGTATTTTCCAATATACGCGCGTGTAAATATATTCGTTGGATATTTATTTTGCGTATTTTAATGGAATTTCGCGAGCACCGTTTGGGAAAAATGATTTCACCGCGGGAATTATGACGAAATACGTAGGAGGGGGCCTGGTTTCCAGGGGGGCAGGTTCCGTTTTGGCATCGATATGCTCGACTTTCCAGCACTTACCCATAACCTGTTTCGCGCAGTATTATCATAATAGCCGCAGTTCTTACCCCGTTCCTTTTATCTGGCAAGCAACGAACGACATATAGTGCACGATACTGTTTCCGAATAACAACTCTTTTCCATTGCCAAATAATCAACCACAAGCTGTCTCCCATATTCATAAAGCATGGCTGGGGATCAACACATTTCCTCGCGGTATTTTCTCTCTTATCGTATTTTTAGGGAATCGTGCAGTCGTCGTCCCGTGTGATTTTCGTTTCCCTGCAGGCTCCATTTTTCGTTGGAAAATATGTCGAAATTCGAGAATGATCAATTTACTTTAAAATGTAACGAATGATAAGAATTGAGAAAGAAAATTAGGTTTTATTGGGAAGATTTTAATTTAATATTATATTCGGAGTCGTGGAAAAATTAAATTTCCCTAATTTAAGTGGAAAAATATTTTCCTTGAACCTAAAATTAATTTCTCCTAATTTAAGTAAAAAAGTTCAATTTTTTCCACTATAGAAAATATCAAAATTTGAAAAAGACCAATGTTATTATAAATTAGGTTTTATTCGAAATGCCATAATTTAATATCATATTCATAATCGTGACAAATTAAATTTCCCTAATTCAAGTGGAAAAATATTCCTCTTGGACCGAAAATTAATTTCTCCTAATTTAACTAAAAAGGATAGAAAAGGATAGAAAATATCGAAATCTGGAAAATGAAATTTGGTTCCATTCAAAATGTTATAATTTAATATCATATTTACATTCGTGACAAATGAACTTTCCCTGCTACAAATAAAAAGATATGTCCCTTAATTCGAGTAAAAAAATATCCTCAATTAACAACAATCGACAACGGGAAGAAATTGGACGAAAACTGCAGAGGATCATTTCACATTCATCACCGATATAATCCAATACCATCGCGATGCTGACGTCGTTAATTAAAAGCACAGGAATAACGTAACCTCGCCTTGTGTAACAGCGGGTTGTAAAACAGGAAAATCAGAGCGCCACGGATTTATCCGCGCTTCCTCCGTCGTTCGAGCTACAATTACGCGTCTCCCGGAGGATTTATCGTGGGCGATATTTCGATGGACGTTCGGGGAGAACGATTCCTCCACGGCGCCTGATAAACGCGGCCCGCGAAACGATCGTGCCACGAAGACGGAGCTGCTGTCGTACGTGTTGACAGCAGCCAGAGGATGGCCTCCAGTAACCTATTCCGTGGCACGTTTTTGGGTCACACCCGATCGAAGATAACCGGCCAGCGCGTTACGCTTTATCCTCTCGCACCGGATTGTTTGGCACGCGCGGAAATTTCACGTCGCGAGCTCCAACGAACGACTGCTTTCAGATCGAGGACCAAGTGACATACGTTCTGGATAGATCCGTGGAAAGCGTTTACTACAATACAATTCGCTATAATAGAATACAGTTAACTATAGTGCAATATAATTCACTATAATGTAGTATAGTTAACTATATAGCAGTATAGTTTCACTATGATTTTCAGATCGAGGACCAAGTGACATACGTTCTGGATAGATCCGTGGAAAGCGTTTACTACAATATAATACAATTCGCTATAATAGAATACAGTTAACTATAAAGCCGTATAGTTTCACTATGGTCAAGTATAGTAATGCAGTACAGTATAGTTCACTATAATGTAGTATAGTTAACTATAAAGCAGTATAGTTCACTATAGCGTAGTATAGTAATCCAGTATAATTCACTATAATGTAGTATAGTTAACTATAAAGCAATATAGTTCATTATAAAGCGGTATAGTTGAATGTAGTGTAGTATAGTAATCCAGTACAGTATAGTTCACTATAATGTTTATAGTTGATGCTTTATAGCATGCTTTATAGTTGACTATACTATTTTATAGTTAACTATACTACATTATAGTGAATTATGGTGCTTTATAATTAACTATAAAATAGTATAGTCAACTATAAGGCAGTATAGTTCACTATGGTCAAGCATAGTAATGTAGTACAGTATAGTTCACTATAATGTAGTATAGTTCACTATAGCGTAGTATAGTAATCCAGTATAGTTCATTATAAAGCGGTATAGTTGACTGCAGTGTAGTATAGTAATACAGTACAGTATAGTTCACTATAATGTAGAATAGTTAACTATAAAGCAATATAGTTCCTTATAAAGCAGTATAGTTCACTATAGTGTAGTATAGTAATCCAGTACAGTATAGTTCACTATAATGTTTATAGTTGATGCTTTATAGCATGCTTTATAGTTGACTATACTATTTTATAGTTAACTATACTACAGTATAGTGAACTATGCTGCTTTATAATTAACTATAAAATAGTATAGTCAACTATAAAGCAGTATAGTTAACTATAATGTAGTATAGTATAATCCGCTACAATGTAGTGTAGTTATATATGATGCAGTATAATCCACTATAGCATAGTGTAGTTTATTCTAGAACAGCGAACCACCCTGTACTTATAAGAGACACTATATATACTTCGTGTTACTAGTCTGCTATTTATGTTACTATAGTATTATTACGTGTAACAAAAATTATTTAGGTTAGAAGAAATTAGTTAACTATTATTAGTTCTCTGTAGGTCTTTATTAGTATTTGTTCGAATGGTGTTATACATTTATTGCTATGTCAGAAATGTTTAATACGTTGTGAAAGAAACTCGAGGAAATATATCTGAAATGCAAATATCACTGATACATAAACGTTAATGACAAAAATTACGGAAAGACAGAGAACCGTTGCATATTAAGAATGTCAGAATTGGGTAAAACAGTGATCAGAAAACGCAGTACATATATATATATATATATATACGCCTGCATGCACTGAAGAGTCCATGATAATCGTCAGCAGGATCAACGTAGAAAGGGTAGCTTATTGCAGCAATTATTGCACTCGGTTATCGTTAATCGCAGGGCGAAATGCTAATGTCGCCTCGAATTAGTCCACATCGCCCCTCCCTTTCCGCTTCCCCTTCCCTCTTCCTTCCCCCACCACGCGGTCATCTTCAGCGCCCCGTCGTTCTTCCGCTCGCAACGCGTAATTGCCATCGCACGCTGCGTGTCCTTCGGCCCGCGGTTGCATAACGAAACGCATCCAGCTCGATCTCGACCCTTCTTTCTCTTTCTTTCGTCGAGCATCGCGGATCACGTGGGGGCCAACGGTTTCACGTGGCCAGCCCCAACAGGTAGCCCCGAGACTTTTCGCTTTACTTTTTTCCTTCTACCTTGCCCGATTGAAGGGTGGCAAGACGAAAGAATTCTAGGGGATGGCGAAGAAACGAGCAGGGGATGGAAATAAATGGTTAGGTTCGCGAGGAAGGGTAGTATGCTGGACGACGATGGCAGATAAAAATAGCGGGAGGATTTATAGTGGGTATTTTTAGATGATCGACGCGAGAATTTTATTGTCTTCTATTTGATCGGAGACGCCGGATGTTTTTTAGACTGTACCTACTTCAGGTGGATCGATGCGTTTCGTTTACTTTCGAGCGTGTTCGCTGATTTTGATAGAATGGCAGAACTGGCGATTTAGAATCGCAAGAAACGCCACGATTGCGGAAAATATCGAGATAATTAATTGAAATAATCGAAAACATAATTTACGATGAAATTTAATTTTTTGAAATATCTTTTATTTCGAAAAATGTAAAATTCTTCGTTGGAATTTTTATGATAGGTACGTGCGATTCTATTTACGTATTTATCACAGCGACATCTACGTGGAATTAGTATTTGCAGTTGCATCGATTTCAATTCGACACCAAACCGAGAATCGTATCCTTCAGATTAAAGTTTAGCTGCATTCGAACGTCATAGGTCATCGATGACGCGCACAGTGTATAACGCGTTAAGTAAAACATGAAATCGAAAGCCTCTCTAACCTATATATTCAATGTCCCTGGACAAAAAACCTTATTAACATCAAAATTGAAGAAAAAGTTTCGAATGCAAAGGAGAAACGTGAAGCAAACGTGCGATATAGCTTCGATCGAAATCCACTTTGTAAAGAGTCCCATTTGCAAATCGGCCTCGTTTGCCGCAACACGCTGCTATCCCCGCTACGAACCTTTCAGAAATATCCGCCCGTAACAGGCGAGTTAATAATCCCGAAGGAGCTTCATACAGCCGCCAGAAACAAGCCCCTTGAGTGGCACCGTGGACTACTATCCACCCCGTTCGAAAACAACGGTGACCGTTGTGTTCTCTGTGAAAAACAAGCGCGAGCCCGTAGCCGTGAAAAGACGCCTCTCCCGCTGCGAAACCGGGAAAAAAAAGGCGGATGTTTTCCGCGCAGCGCCGCGCTTCCAATCCAAGGTCTAACCTCCTGTGGCCGCTTCGAGAATCGTGTGGAAGGTTTCGAAGCGGGGATACGGTCGAACGGAGGGACAGAGGCGGCGAATAAACGGAGAGAAGCGAAGTCGAACGGACAGAGACAGAGCGAACGAGGAAGAAACGAGACGGTCGAACGGGTGCGACTGAGATGGAACAAGAGCGGGAGAGAGGGGGTGGGAGAACGCTGCAAAACGGGCAGCCAGTGAGCGAACCGAGGCGCTGTGACGACTGACCCAGTTACTCGGCGGAGGTAATGACCGATACTACACCTAACCCTCCTCCCTTCCGCCCCGCCGCGCGCCGACCTCTCCCCACCCGTTCGACACACGTACTCGGCTCGTTCTCGGTGCATCGAGCCGCAGCCTGTGCGTGTCTGCGTGCCTGCCGCATGCAACACACTCTCCACGGGTCACGATAGGTTCAGGGATGGCTCCGCTCGCCTAGGCGCCCTGATTTTCCTAACCGTGCCCCGGGGATGCTTTTGATGGGGGTTGCTCCAGCTGAGATGAAAGTTCCTTTGACTCGGTATGCATGGTGCGTGTACGAGAGATATATTTGGACCATTGCAAGGATTTTTCGGTAAATGCAGGACCGGAGAACCGTGGTTCACGGAGGGGATAGGTGTTTGGAAATTTTTGAAATTTTTATAGGGTGTCGCGTACTCGTGTTTACACGGGATCTTGTGGTGGTCAATAAAGAGGTCTGGTTTGGAGGTCGAAATTTGCCCGACGACGGTTTTCTGGAGCAGCGGGCGGTGGGTTTCGGGACGCTGGCGGCCCGCTCGATTTAGGTCGCTCGATCATGGGGTTGTATACGGGGAGCTTGAACTTGGAATGAAGTTTAAGTGTACGCTCGACGGGCGAATTTCAGAGATTTATCGGGTGCGGGGAATGGCAAGTTTTATTCCTACGTTGCATTCGAGTTACCGTAACAATTACCGATACGGATAAATATAAAATTTCTTTTCAGTTTTTGGAATTAATTTTTTTCTCGAAACGTACACGCTTAATGGATTCTCGAATCTTTCGCGTTCCACTTTTCTATCTTTATGTGTCTTCATTCAAAATTTAAACTCGGCTTTTATAAAATATTAACCGATTTTCAAATAACACTCTATTTTGCCTGTTTATTTATTTAAACAAACGCCAACTCGTGATTTAATCAAATTTATTTTTCACGCAATTTATATCCACTCGAAATGAAATTCTACGTTTAGATCGATAAATATGGACATTTCAATATCTCATATCTATACGTAATAATTTATCAGTCCATACTCCCGAAGATTCGAATGTATTAGAAAAACACGCTTACAAAAATGTCAATACGACATTAATTCTACCTATCTTATATTACTAAGAATTCAAGTAAACCACACGACAGGATGACGTAACCAAACACACGAAACGTAACCTAACCTATAATTCGTCACGTATAATTACACGGACATAAGAACTAAGACACGAGGTAAGAGTTATTAAAATTACTTGTTTAAATCGAATTTACCATTCGCATGCATCGTGTACAAAAATAATGGAAAGATCGGCGGAAGCGGGGATCGAATTTCCACGATGCGACACGAGGCGGCAAGAAAGCCAGGGATACCGCGGCGTGTCTCGCGCAACGGCTGTACGCAACGCGACGTTCTATCGGCGAGGGGAGCGAGATTTTTCAGAATATGTAACGCGACGGCATGAATTACCGCGGCGGCAAGAAGGTGTCGTGCATATTAGAGGAAGGCCAATTACTTCGGAATATAGGACGAAGTTATTGAAGTTTTTATTATGTTACGCAATGCACTTTCCTTCGCCTTCAGGAACGTTCGCGGCGCTAGCGTTCATTCTCTATTCATGCGGGCCGTTCATTTTTCAGCCGGCGCGGCGCATGCGCGGTCCCGCGCTTCTTTTCCTATCCGCGCTGCTCGATCGACGTACTAATCTAATACGTCGGACGTGCAAAAGAGAAGAAGCCTGTGCATTATCTTGTTGACACGGCTCGTTCGTTCCGTGCTTGTAAACACGCCGGCTGTTGCATTAAAAGTTCGTGATAACGAGCAATAACGGGCTCGTACACGATTCTCCTCTGGTCGCGTTTATGCTCGCTGAACGCCGCTTCCCCGCCGTATATCCAGCTTTCCGTTTTCGGTTATCAACCGACTCGATGTTTGATCCCTCTTTGTTGCGTTCGCGTATCTACCGCGTTGCGTCTCTTGCTATAGGACATTTCACGAAAGTGGGACGGGACTATATATCGTTTAAGCGATTTAAGATACAGCCGAGAGATATGGCGCCGGAATTGAATAGCTTCAGATGCGTCGAGTTTCTTTGTCGTTGTCGCTCGTTTACGCGTGTATGAGCACTCCATTACAGAGTAGGTGCAAATATCATTCTCTCTCTCTTTCTCTCTCTCTCTCTAATTTACGAAAATTTATATTTTGAGAACTCTTTGGAAATACGTTATTTAACAATTTAGAACAATAATAATACTCTTTATTAATTTTTTTGTTACTATATTAATATCAATAATTATGTAATATAATTTTTTATCGATATTATTAATAAAGTATCAGTAACAATAATTTTTACTAACTCTTTGGAAGTATTGACTTCTCTAGCGATCGGGAGCTGAATTTTTATATTTGTGCTCCCGACTGTATTTTGTCTTCGCAGGGGGGGGGGGTGGGCGGCACGCGTCGCGGAACGCTCTCGATGGTTCTGGTCTTTCCAGAACCTCGATCCGCGACACGTGCCCCGCGTCGTGGTATTTTTGTGTACCCGATCGTCTTTTTCCTTCCTTGGGGGTACGCGTCGCGGAACGTTCTCGATGGTGCCGATCTTTCTAGAACCTCGAACCTGAGCACGTACCCCTGCGCAATTTGTCACTGGCCAATTATAGCAATCAAAATTGCATTTCTAACGTGTCGAAATGAAATTGCCCCCTTTCCAAAGATACTCAAAGAACCGTGTCAACAGAGCATGGTGCCCAACCGCCATACCCAAACGAAATTGAATTTTGTCGAAAGCTTGTTAACACCTTTCTCGCACCTTTTTACCAGTTATCTCTATCCCCCTGCATTCGATCCGCGTTCTCTATCCCGGGATGGAAAAAGAGTGACAACGAATCGGACATGGCCGGGTGGGGATAAAAAAGGGGGAAACAAAAGTAAAAGGGCGGAAGAGGAAGGGGCAGGGAAAAATACGCGGCTATGATAAAGAGAGCTACTCGGTTACGGGGCAACGCGTTCCGGGCTCTCGCGAGCGCGCACGAGTGCAAAACTCGAGGCTTCAGAGCGTAGAGTTCACGCCATCGAACCCTCTCTGCGGTTCAGCGCGAAAGGATCCGTTCCCGTACACACGATGTGCACGCTCTACTTGCGAGTCGATTGACGGAGGGCTCTCCTCTCTTCGTGGCCCGATGGAGAAACGCGATGATGCGGATGACGGGGACTCTGTGCCTCGCGCTCGCTCCTTCTTCGTCTTTCGCTCTCGCTCTCTCTCTCTCTGTCCAGCCTGCGTCAGCCAGGAAATTTCTCCGCGAAGATCGCTTTCGTTTTTGCCGGTGCCTGTCCCGCCTGCAGCCACGCCGTTCGTTCGCTAACTGGTCTCGCGTTCTTTGCACCGCTCGTCGCTATACTTAGGGGGAATATCAATGGAAATTTTTGTCTCGCGGTCTTGGACTTAAGTACCACAGTGTGTGCACTGTGCATGAATTTATAGTACGGAAACGTGTAATAACGGGGTAAAAGAATTTTTTACCAGAAGAATCTCTTTTTATTAATTTTTATATTATATATTATATTATTTTTCTTTATTATTTATTTTTATTATTTTCGAATTTAGTGCAATTATTGATAGTTACTGCGAATGATTCAGCGTGGAATATGTGTTCTATGGATTAATAGGGAAATATAATTGGACAGGAAACTCTTTTAATGGAAAAATAGTTGTTTTCTTTTTTTAATTTAATGATTTAATGGGGAGCATAAACTATATATGTGTTTCTTGAATATTAATTATTTGTTATTATTTCTGAATTTATTATAATATTTTATATTTAATATTAATAATAATATTTACAATTATAATATTTTATGTACAAAAATGTGGAAGATATGATAGATGAATTAATAGGGAAATGTGTGGGTACTAAGAAAATATAGAAAAATCTTAAATGGAGGAATAGTGGTGTCTTTCTAATGTTAATTATTTTTGTCAATAGCTTCTGCATAATTTATGAATTAAATAAAATAATATATTGTACAAAATAAATATATGTAAGAGGATAACAAAATATTTGAATACAGGAACAGTGTTCTTTTTCAAATATTGAGTTAGTTTGTTAATATGAAATATATGCAATATATATATTATTCTATAGTGACTGATTTTTATAAATATTTTATTTTCTTTTATTATTAAAAATATGAATAAATTGCATTGTTTAATGTGGCATGCAAATTATTAAGAAAATACAATTGGACAAACAGTCTATGTCTTTATAGCAATTATTTTCATCATCAGTGAATATTTTGTTGCACTATTTTTTATGAAATCAATAAATTAATCCCTCAATAGCATGAATTATTTAACACCAGTTAATACGATCTCAAAGTAAATTTTGTAACCAATAAATAATAACCCTTTTTGTTATTTATAAATTTTTCTTCCCAAGTATTATAAATTATTTACCATGTTAAATTCTATTTGTGCATTTTAACTCGTTTAAATTCCTCAGTTTCTAATGTTTTAAATGAATCAGAATTGGAATTGTCTTAAGTCGTTATACATATTTACACTAATTTTACTTGCTAAATTCCAAGAACTTAGAATTCATTCCCCGTAATTATACACACACATACACACACACGAGTAGTTCCCATTGAAAACGTTTCGAGAAATTGCAAAAGGGAAATTAACGAGACTTGGTAACGTTAATTTGTCAAATCGGGAAATTGCACGTATGTCGTGGAAAATGCAAATGCTCGCAGCTTTTTTCAATTATTATTCATATTTATATGTATCTGTGACACGTCGATCGTTATTACGAAACAGGAGACCTCTTTACGGTCTCCGGCTACTAATTGGAACTTGAAATTCTCTTTTGAAGTTACACACGGACGAAGAGAATTGATACAAAGAAGAATACCGAAGAAATTGCCACCATTATTCTAATCCACGTATGTACTATTTGTCATCCTTATCAACGTCGGGGGAAGTAGGATTAGCTTCGTTTCGTCCTTCCAATTTAAGATAATTAACGAATATATCGCATACCTCCCTGCACAAGACCGTTCCTTGAAACAATTTTTTGGAATATTTTGTCGTTGGACGGTGTAATACAATCTACGAAAAGTATGCTAGAATTGACAATTTTTGTTAGAATATAGATTTTATCCATCTAACAAATTTATACATTAAAATAATAATAATAATAATAATAATAATAATAATAATAGTCATATTTTATATTTAGGTTAATGTTATTATTGATACTAAAATAATTATTAAAGAAGTTAATATTAATATTAAAATAATTATTAGAAGCATTAATATTAACATTAAAATAATAATAACAGTCATATTTTATATTTAGGTTAATGTTATTATTGATATTAAAATAATTATTAAAGAAGTTAATATTAATATTAAAATAATTATTGGAAACATTAATATTAACATTAAAATATTAATAATAGTCACATTTTATATTATTTATATTAATGTTATTATTGATATTAAAATAATGATTAAAAAGGTTAATATCAATTTTAAAATAATTTTTAAAAAGATTAATATTAATATTAAAATAATAATAATAATGATATGTCATATGATATTGCCATACTACTATCACAAATCACTATAATAGTATCATCACTATAATATCAATCACTGTAATAGTATCATCACTATAATAGTATCACAGTTATCAAGTTTTTTTATGGAAAAAGGAAGTGAAAATATTACAATTTAAAAAATTGTGGAAAAGACTATAATAAAATAGAAAACGGTGGTTGCCACAAATATCTATTGATTTTTCAATATTTTAGATAAGGTTTAGGAATATATATGGATAAGAAAATTTGGTGATTCATTTTAATTATTTTAATTATTATATATATCTATTAAGTATTACTTGCGGCATACATGACAAACGTCCCGTGAAATATACCAGTGTAAATGATACGTTTTCTGCTATTATTCTCTTCTCATAATATCGCACATTACATAATCGTATCTTATATACCGTTGTAATCAATGAACTTTTTGTATGTAAGGTATGAATGGATTTCTCGTTCGTTGATTATGAATGAGAATCGTTTGGAATAATATAGGAAGACACAACGATGACATATTTTTCCGCTAAATATATCCCAGAACAAACTAGGATATTTTCTGTAATATTAAATCTACATTAAATTTTAAAATAAATTTAGTATCCAATAAACTCAACTAATCTGATGTAAAGAATAATACATAACTTCAGAATTAGAAAAAGGAATTATTAAAACAAAAATGTAACTAATCCACATATGTACAATATAACAGAAAATATTTTTAATAAACAATAGACAATGTAATATAATTTTAAAATATTAAAAAATATTCTTCTCAAATACCTAGATAAAATTATTAAAATTGTTTCTAATATAAAACAAAAATATATCACAAACAATAAACAACAACACAAAATAATTTCGACTTACTGGTTTTTCAAAGAAATCTTCTTGTTAAAAAACAAGAGAAAATTAATAAAATAAAAATTTATCTGTCCCACACACGATATTAAACAAAAGTATTACAACGAATAAAAATTGCAAAATAATTCTAAATTAGACATAATATTTTTCCCAAAAATTTTGGTAAAATAATACCAAACCTTCATTCGAATTTGATAACAAATTGAATAAAAAAATCGACTGATTTATAAATTTTATTTTCATAAAATAAAATACAAATATTATATATACAAATATTATAAATACAAATATTATAAAGAACACAAAATAATTTCGACTTGCTGGTTTCTCAAAGAAATTTGTTTGTTAAAAAACAAGGAAAAATTAATAAAATAATTTAATTATCCCACAAACGAAATTAAACAAAAATATCGCAACGAATAAAAGTTGCAAAATAATTCTAAATCAGACATAATATTTTTCCCAAATATGTAGGTAAGATAATACCAAACCTTCATTCGAATTTGATAAGAAATTGAATAAAAAAATCGACCGATTTATAAATTTTATTTTCATAAAATAAAATACAAATATTTCAAAAAAGCTCAGGTGAGATAGCTCAGATGAATGAAGGGTCAAGTATTTTTCCTAGGTGCACACCAGCAACCTGCCCAATTTCATACGCGAAATGGCTATTCGCATTTTTCACCGATTCATTCATAATTCCCATTCTTCCCATTCCTCGGTTTTCAAGCCCGACGCGTTTCTTACGAAACGAACGCGCGCAGGCTGCAAGAATAAATAGACAAAGTCGAGGCGTTCGCGGCCTTTCGTTTTCCTTCTGTCGGTTAAGGCCGTCGAGAGGATATTATGCAGTGATTCATAATCGCATGCAAGGAAAAAAGTCATTGCTCGTGCAAGGTAGAGAGCCAGCTTCGTTCAGCCGTGCAAAAAGCGCAGCCTCGAACGGTATAATAACGCGAGAAGTTAGAAGGAACAACGGAATCTGCGTGTGCCTATTCCTTTTTCCCACCCCCTTGCGCCACTATGCACATAATACTTCTGCAAATTTGGGAAATTGTGGAATTTGCTGGTTTGCGTGGTTAATGAATTATCGTTGGCGATGAGATAATGATAATTTCACAATTTTGTTAATAAAAGATGATTTTTAGGGAATTTTTATTCCCCAAAGGGGGTAGATTATTATTAGTGAGGAGATAGATTGGAATATAATTTTAAAAATTTCGAAGCTTGAAATTTTTGTGTATATTTTTAGGTTATGTGATTAACGTAGTTTGTAAGATAGAAATGATAATAGATCATGTTTTGGGAAAATGGATCTTCGAGAATTTTGATTTCTTAAGTGGGTTATTAGTGAGGGTAGATTGGAAATTAATTTTAAAATTCTGGAAATGGGAGAATATTGAACGCACTGATATAGTGCATGTGGTTGATGTAGTTCATGGTAAAATAATAGTAATTTAGAAATCTTATGGGAAAAATGGATTTTACAGGATTTATATACTAAAAAGTTATTAGTGGGGGTAGATTGGAATTTAATGATAAAATTCTCGAAATTTGAAATTTTTTAATACATTTTTACATCACGTGAAAAGTTTGTAATAATTTACAAAATTTTTAGAACTGGAATTTAGGGGTAGAAATGGAATATTTAATAGGGTTGTTCTATACAGGTGCAGAGCAGAATATAATTTTTTGAATTCTCTAACGTGCTGATAAGTAATGTAATTAATGTACTTTATGCTAAAATAACAATATTTCGCAAATTTTTTGAGAAGCTGAATTTTGGAATTTTGGTTTATATTACAGAGAGAAGAACGAGATTTAAAAATATAAATACACTCCATGATTTTTGTCATAATCCTTTTCACTTATTTGTCAAATAATTAACAAGCTTCGACTTAATTTTATTATATTATTTTTTATTATACAAATAAATTTGTATTATCTACATTCTCAATCAAATAAGAATTTCTTTCTATTATATTGTTCAATGTTATATGAAATTATTTTATCCTTATTATAGAAACAAATTTATATTATCTACATTCTCAATCAAATAAGAATTTCTTTCTATTATATTGTACAATGTTGCATGAAATTATTTTATCTGTGTTATAGAAACAAATTTATATTATCTACATTCTCAATCATATAAGAATTTTTTGTTTTATTATATTGTACAATGTTGCATAAAATTATTTTATTCTTATTATAGAAACAAATTTATATTATCTACATTCTCAATCATAAAAGAATTTTTTGTTTTATTATATTGTGCAATGTTGCATGAAATTATTTTATTCTTATTAGAGAAACAAATTTATATTATCTACATTATCAATCAAATAAGATTTTTTTTTTTTATTATATTGTACAATGTTGCATGAAATTATTTTATTCTTATTACAGAAACAAATTTATATTATCTACATTCTCAATCAAATAAGAATTTCTTTCTATTATATTGTACAATGTTGCATGAAATTATTTTATCCTTATTACCAGATTGTATTTTCCCTATATACGAGAAATCGATGGCTCATTGTCTCATCTAAAGTGCAGTGTCAATGCTTCCTGGAGAGATTACTAAGCTATTTCACGACGATAATGCGAATAAATAATAAATTAACAAGCTCGAAGTATTTATCTTATTGCTAGGTCGATATCTCGAACAGACTATGTCTGACGAAATACAGTCCGGAGACCCAATCTACTGCGAATCACGCTCGCGTGACGGTAAATACATTGTTTTTACATACATTATGCTATCATATAAATTATTCGCGTGATAACAATATATTTCAAACAGTAAAATACAAAAAACGAAAGTCCACAAAAGTAGAAAATTCATTTATCCAGCACGAGCTTTATCGATGTTTAAAATACACTTTCTTCGATACTTTCATTACATATCTAATCTCTACTACAACATACAATTTCCAAATATTTTAAAAAACAACTCCCAAACAGATCAGACTACCATGATTAATTAACATTAGAACTACCAACCCAGTCAAAATGACTGGTCCCAGAATTTTCCTTTTTGCAATCACCGAACACATACACCTGCTTTAAGAATAAAATTGGTATCAACTCGTATTAAGAAAGAACCGTAATCAATATATTCACTCGTATTCATCGTATCGCTTAAAATTACTATAATCTGTGCACGTTATAGTTAGGTACCCATTAAAGATCGGTAGTTCTAGTGTTAAAAAGGAGTTGTTGTTTATTAGACAAATTAGCAAAAAGTCCTGCAGTTAGAGGTATCGTCGCCTTTTAACTCATTGTCAACCCAGTTCTCCAGCATAGAAGTAAATATAGGCAATGATAAACCTGACTCCGTCTATACTCGTCTCTCTAATCCACGAGAATCCAGTATTTTCCTCCGAATGGCCATAATATTTTATTTAAATAAACTCGTTTTATTATTAACACTAGAACTACCA
>NW_016908721.1:444985-474526 GCF_001483705.2 Eufriesea mexicana | reverse complement strand
ATAATATAAATTTATAATTAATATATAATATAATAATAAATGGCGACTGAAGCTCACCTCTCGAGTGCAAAGGGTTAAAAACCAAACAAAATTCCATACCCCACAAAACACATTTAAAAAAAGGAGAGAAAAATGAATAAAAGGAAAATTCCAATTTTCCATTGCACGACAAAGAAATAAAGAAGAAAAAAAAATCGGAGAGCTCGAACGCAAAACATTCCATAACCCAAGAGCAACGCGAAAATACTCGTACTCCCGAGAAACACAGATATCCGTCACCGAGAAAGCGGAAGCAAACAAGCAGAAAAGGATAAAAAGATGTCAAAAATGAGCGCATGGTTGCGTGGCGAGTAGCAAGAGGTCACCGCGATCGAGATAAATCGGAGCCGTGGTAGATCCCGGATCCTTCTCTCTCGGAGATTCTGGAGACCCGCGGTGACGAGGAGCAGCCACTACCGGTTCTGTTTACGCCGGGCGCGCGCGGTCGAAGTTTAACGAAGATCTGGGTCAAGTGATGTTTGGAATCCTTGAATCTCGAGGGAACGAGCAGCCGCAAGCGAGGAGAGGAAAAAAAAGAAGAGAAAAAAAAAAAACGTTCACCTAGCAAATAGGAGAGCCGCTTCATAGGCGAAGTCGCGACGGCCTCGACGGCTGCGCGCGCACCCGCACGTTGACCGAGGTCGGTTACGGAACGTCCAGCGCGCGCTCTGGCGGCGCACGGCTCCGCTGCTCGCGATTTAGCCGACGAACGCGGAATAAGAATTCCTCGCGCGCCTGCCGCTTGCTCGCCGGCTGTAGGTCACAGTCAAGATGCACTTTACTCTTTCCTATCGCGACCTCCGGCCGCGCAGAGCGGGGAAAAATGGACGATGGTCGCGATCGCAGCGCCACTCGACTGCGGCACGCGGCGTGGCGCTCGGGAGAAGTGCAAGTGTTTCGGTTAGCTTCCATTAGGTTCCATTAGGTTGGGAATTTCGGGAAGCAAATCCAAATGATTAGCGTACAGGAAGGTAACCGTATTCAGTTGTACAGCAATTGGATGTATAAAGTTTAATGTAAGTGAAATGTATACACTTTATGCGAATATAGAAATAAAACCAAGAGTCTTTATCGCAACACTGTGGGTCACAATATGTAAGCTATCTGCACTGTTCCGGATTTGAAAATGAGAGCGGGGAGGGACCCTTTTAAAGCCAAAAACCGATTCCTTGATGTCTGCATAGTACCTTGAGGTACAAAGGTCGGTATTGGCCTGTAACCTCTAACAGGGTCTGTCTCCATCGTTGCATAGGTGTAGCTAATTTACAACATTCATATTGCGGATGCGTAGAATGCCAAGTTTAGAAAACGTGCAACTGTTTTGGGTTAGGTTAGGTGCCTCTATGGGTACTACGATTATTTTGCTCATTTAGCGTTGAATTAGAAAGGGAGTCGAATAAAAATTATAAGCGTGGGTAAAATAAAACTCGAGAGAGCATGCTCGACAACTGATTCAAGATTTTTGGGTTTTCTTCCGCAGTGAGAAAACTGTGCTACTACATTTAGACCCTTTTAGGAGGACATGTCATAAATTCCTTATGTCTATTCCAACAGCTAGGCTTGGAATTTTAAATTGGAGAAATGTTGGAAATATTCTACATTAGAAGGCATAGTGTGTGAAGTTTGTAAGAAGCGTAGTTTGTTTGACATGTGCACTACTGATGGTATAGGTTAAGAATATTGCATTAACTTTGAGACTAACTGATATAACCTAACCTATACATCGTGTGAAGTTTGGAAGTTTTGGAATACACCTTTTAGAACTCATGTTCAAGCTCCAATTATATACAGGATGTTCCAAAAAATGTATACACATTTTGCGTGATTATAAAAACAGCATATATTTTACTGTTTAATTAAATCGTCTTTGCACTTCCAGTATGTTTTCACACTTATGGTAGCGTTTTTCAAAGTCTAGTCATTATTTTAAACGAGTTGTAGCTAGAAAAGAAAAAATAAATTAGAAAGAATAAGGTGTGTAATATTAAAGTGTGTATACGTTTCTTTGGGACACCCTGTATATATATATATTTAGAACATGTTTGGGTTAATACCTATACCATGTGTAGATTTGAAAGTACGTAACTATTAGAGATATTGTATTTAGGTTAGGTTTATGTTACAAGGCATAGAGTACAAAATGTAATAGTTTTGAAACACTATACTAGATATGATTTAGGATTAAATATGATTTAGGGAATTCTACATTAAAATAAATTTATGTTACCTGTCATAGAGTTTGTACAGTTTGTGTAAACGTATTATATCGGGATCTGAGTCATACACATTTAGGTTAGGTTTGAACTCCATCAGAAAACATTGAGTATAAAGTATAGAAGAAGTGCAATTGTTTGGAGACATTGAGTTTGGTCCGAGCTAGATTTGGCATAGGTTTAGGTTAGGAGTCATAGAACGTGAAATTTAGAAGACGTGCATCTGTATGGGGCTATTATACCAACTTCCAATTATATACATTTAGGTTATGTCTGCGTTAGTTGTCATAAAGTGTGAAATTTAGAAGACGTGCATCTGTTCAGGGCTATTGTACTGGGTTCCAGTTGTATACATTTAGGTTAGGTTTGCACCATAGGGCATGGAGTATGAAGCTTGGAAGATGTGCAACTGTTTAGAGCTATTGGATTGGACTGTAGTATTATAGTGATTGAAAATAGAGAAAAATTATATATAAAAATATTAACAGCTCAGACACGACGAGTTTAACTGAATATACTCTTGTTCCTATGATTCATTATTATTCGCATAAATTTATTACTCTATGCTCTATCGCACGATATCTTCACATGACATCCTATATACGTATATCTATTTATCTTCGTCTTACTACTTCAATTATTATCATTTGTACATAGTCTATTTATCAACGCATCACATGCTACTAGTTTAGAGCTGAATCGTGAAGAATTTACGAGTTCAATGACGATGACCTGACTTTTTCTCGGAAATGCAAGTGTCATAGACATGTCTAGGTCAACTGTTCTTTTTCTCCTTTAGATTCATAATAATTCCCATATCTCTCGAACACTATAAAAATGCTAATTCGTTACGAATATTTACCCTGTTATCTCGTATTACTGCGTTATTCGCTTTCAAAAACACGTGAATCCCGAGCATGACGATTTACGAGATTAGGATGCAGCAAGAAGACTATCATATAGCGGGAGTAATAATACTATGCTCCAGTATAGCCAGAAATTCACTTCCTGGCAGCTGATATCGCCTTTACCCTCCTTTTCTCGAATCTTCCAACCATGATATGAAAACACTATAACGTACACGACACTATGATTTCGACAATTAAATCTGGTCTTTGCAATATTACGTTTCTCATGTTAAATCGAATTAAAACCGAGAAAATTATTTAACACCGGGTATACTGTATATTTCTACGTTATAAATATAAATTAACAGAATTTAAATTTCCTTGGAAAATTTGCACGATGCATATTAATTAAAATTAAAATTAAAATTAAAATTAAAATTATGCATTTACCATGTGCATGGCAGAGGTTAATTCTATACTCGTGAATTTATGAATAATAATAACCGAGCCTAACACAGGAGCAATTTCACGAGGTGTTATATCATGGCCAGTGGGCATCGCGCGAACGAAACAAGTTCTCGTTTGGAATCGTCAACTCGGCCATAGCCAGCCGCTGTGTCATGAATGGAACCCCATCTCCGAAAGAGTTCATTCATCCCGTTCGTTCCATTCATCGCGGTGGAAAGATTTCCGCGCGCAAAAATAGCGTCGGCGTGCATCCGCGCGATAACGTTCCCGCGGCCTGCACTAGATCTTGAACAGTTTCAATGACAAGCGGCGAGACGTCTCGTTGCCTGTGGCCGGCGATTCCGCGAAATCGCTAGCGAAACGCTCGTCTGCGCTGAGCCCGCGACGCGATAAGGGAAGTAGGTCGTTGAAAAATTCGCCGATACCTCGGGAACTAGGTGGAAAAATGGCGGCGAGATAGCGAGAACGCGGCAACAGCAGCGCCCTCAGGCCAAGTCCGACGGCCGCACTCGACCGTAGGGCCGGCTTACGTAACTCAACGCCAGCGCGCGCCTTTGTGCCGTCCGCGCTTGCGCAGTGATCGCCGCGGATATGTCCGTCACGCGCAACACCGGCGACCTTCCGACGCGTGCACGCGGGTCAGGTTAGGATGTATCGCGTTACTCCCCGGTCTCGACGATCGTGTGTACGACTGAGAACAGTGTGAGTATAACGTACTTTGAGTAGAATGTGGGCGAGTTTGGGCCTGATTCGAGTGGCTTTGAGTATAGTATAAGTAAATTTCAGTGTGGTATGACAGAGTTTGAGTATAGTGTGGGTGAGTTTGAGTATAGTATGGGTAAATTTAAGCATACTATAAGTGAATTTGAATATGGTATGAGAGAGTTAAAGTATAGTGCAAGTGGGCCTAAGTATAGTATGAGTGAATTTGAGCACAGTATAATTGAATTTGAGCGTTGTATTGGAGAGTTTGAGTATAGTGTGAGTGAGTTTGATAATAGTATAGTTTAGAGCTGGGTTTTTGTGGATCCGCGACCATTTTGTAGTTACTGCTAGTCAATATTTTATTTTACATGGGCCATAGAGGATACGGTATCTAGAAGGGAGTCACAGCACCAAAAAGGTTGAGAAGCACTGTAATATAATTGTATCAAACTAGACATTTTCTGAATCTACAATTTGAGGAAGTTTTAAAATTCACCAAAGCCGCGAATAATTATTAAATTTAGGAATAACTCCTTTGTCTTTAATTACACAGTCTACAGCAAAATTTCAGATGGAGATATGCAGTGCTTATAATATCGGTACTTAATTTCGAGAATATTGTATTATTCAACATTTCATGTGGGACATATCCGCGGAAGTAATCGCGAATACAATGGCAGATAATAAAGTACACATTTAATACTGCCCAAGCTTTTCATATTTTACCACAAAATTAACCAATGTTGCCGAAATCATTATTTCTACACTTTGAGTCAATACCGTAACACGTATTATATAAAACATATTACATTTCCTATATATTACATTATTTACCAAGATCTCGGAAATTCCCCCAAAAGTAACTAAAATATAAAAAAGAAATAAAATAATACTGTAAAAAATATTATAAAAAAAACATCATAAAAAAATTTCAATAAAATCGTTTACGTGTGAACGATGCTTTAAAAATTCGAAATCCTAAAGAACCCAAAAAAATCATCGACATCGATATAAATCACTCCACGAATCAAAATTCGTTTACAAAGAAACCACGTCACTTCGAACCTCATCAAAACAGGGAATGAGAAAAGTAGCCAAACATACCCAAACCTAACCTAACAGACAAATCCTCTTACCCCAACTCCTCTGGCGACCGCAGCGCCGCGCCACCAACGTTGGAAGGCGATTTTCGTCGATTTTCATCGGCGTGGTTTCCGTTTCCCCGTGACGATCAGGCATCGACTCTCCGGCCGTCGTATAAACAGCGTGGAGTCGTGTTCCTAGAGCGGCAACGGCTAGCTGGTCGGGTCGATGTATTCTCGGTTGTTTATTTAGGCCAGCCGAGGTGAATCGCTCGGAACGACTCGAACTGGCGTGCGGACGCGACGTGCGCGCCGGAAGTGCGCAGAGACGCACGGTGGCCCGCGAAAAACGCGGCCCTCTCCCCCACTCCTCCGGAACGATAATGGATCCCGGGACCGCTGCATTATCGTCGTTTAGCCGGCGCCAAGATCAAAGGGTCGCCAGCGGTTTTTCCTTTAGATCGGCCGGCGAAAAAACGAGCAACTGGCGCGTTTCTTTATTTTTCGGCTTCTCGTCTTTTTTCGCGCATCTCTCTTCCGTCGGGCTTTTTAGAGGACGGCTGTCCTCTTTGAACCACGGGAACTTGTTTGCATCAACACCGCGTTTCCCTTCTGGTGCTTTATCGGTCCCGTTGGACCACGATTTTTGGCGCGGTGTTGAGAGGGTGAAGTCGTTTCGTTCGCTTCGCGAGATTTACTGGATCGAGTTAAAACGGACCAAGTGGTAATTTTTATGCACTTGGGGGAGTTGAGTGGGTCGGCAGGCGACGGGGTATCGGTAGCGCGAATTTTAGGTTATGGTGCATGGCTCTTTTTATATTCAGAAATTTTTTTAAAAATATTCCTCGATATGATATTCTGTATTACGATACTTCATATATATTTTATATTAATATTAGGATGTTAAATATTATGGTATGTTAATATTTTGGAATATAAGAGAAAATTTGGAAATATAGAATGATGTGGAAATTTTAGATTCGTTTGAGGTTAATGGAACTGAGGGTAACGAAGAACCAATTTTAGGTTATGATATATGCTTTTCTTATATTTATACATTTTTCTATGAACATTTCCGAATGCAATATTTTCAATATTTTTTATTATGATATTTAATATTAACATTAGTATATTAAATATTATAATATATTAATATTTTGAAATATAAGTGAAAATTTGGAAATTTTAGATTCGTTTAGGTTATAATAATTTATATTAACATTATATTATTAAATATTATAATATGTTAATATTTAAGTATAGCTTTTTTATTAATATTAATATAATTTTTCCAATATTATACTAAAACCAAATCAAAATTAGAACACATCGGGCAAGCATTTTCTATTTTCTTTCTCTCTCATACTTGCCTCATACTTCGTCGCCACAGTCGCGTCTAGTAAACGCGTGAAGCATGGCCGGCGGCCATGATGCAGACGAACGAACAGCAGTTCTGACAATGCGGCTACGGTCTCAATATGGTTGCGTTTCGTTAATCGCGGCAGAACTTTCGCGAAATTGTAGTCGGTAACTAATGGCCAACGGATTTTCTTATCGGCGTTGGATATTTTTTTAAGCACGCCACATTCACGAATTGCGAGAGATAAAACGAAATGTAGGTTAGAGGTTGCACGGAAAAGGTTTAGGCTTCGTTTTCAGAAATCACGGACGGAAACAACGTGTAACCCAGAAACCAGAAATACTCGTTTACGATTTGCACCTGATTTTCACTACTGTGGGACTAGAGGCGATAATCATCGACGCTTGCTCTATCTGGCGGATTTTCGTGCGAGCAAAAATGATAATCGAGATAATAATTAAAAAAATAAATAATAAAAGAAAGTAAATTTTTCTTTTCTATATTTCCCATATTTCTTTACACTATATTAATTACCATTTTTCAAATAAAAAAAATAAAGGAAATTTTTGCATTTTATAATTTTCATTCCTTTCTTACGATAGATCTAAATTTGGCTGATTTTCGTGTAAATAAAAATGATAATCGAAATAATAATTAAGCATTATCATTATCATATTATCATTATTATTATATTATTATTACAAATAATAGAAGTAAATTTTTCTTTTCTATGTTTCCCATGTTTCCTTACACTATTTTTATTTTCATTTTTTAAGTAAAGAAAATAGAAGAATTTTTTATTTTTTATAATTTTCGTTCCCTTTTTTCGTGTAAATAAAAATGCTAATCGAAATACTGACTATGTGGCGAAGGATAAAACGAACTATGTATTTCTTATTTGAAAGGAATATGCAAAATTAATTATAAACAGTGAGTTGTAAAATTTTATTTTCATTTTTCTTTTCAGTTTTTTATTTTTATTTTTCAAACGAAGAAAATAGAGGAATTTCTTATCTTTTTGTTTGTTTTATGATTGACGAATATTAGTAAAGCTTTCGACACCTTCCACCTATTCGAATATGCCCATCAGGACAACGCTGAGGAGCCATCACAATATGGTCATGAATATGTATAGGAGGAGAATTTTCTATGCTCGTACCCATAATGCTCGTCGTCATCCAAATCAATCCCAACAAGATAATGAATATGTATCTCATCTATTTGACAACAGAAAAAGAGAAAATATCAAATAAATCGTGACAGACAAAGGATACAAATTGGAAATTTCTCTGCGAAATATAATAACTATATTTTACAAAATATTTCTAATAATTCGATCATTAACAAATTCAACATCTACTCTAAAATATAACAAATATCTCTATCAAAATTCTATAACAATAAATATTTCATTTCTACAACTTCCACGATAATTTTAACAATATAATATTAATTAAATAGTTACAATATAATTTTACTCTTTACTATACTTTATATAAATAAATAGATAGATAAATATATGTAAAATAAATATAATTTTAACAATAAAATATTAAATTAAATAATTACAATATAATTTTACTCTTTACTATACTTTTTACAAATAAATAGATAGATAAATATATGTAAAATAAATATAATTTTAACAATAAAATATTAAATTAAATAATTACAATATAATTTTACTCTTTACTATACTTTTTTCAAATAAATAGATAGCTAAATATATGTAAAATAAATATATATGAAATAAATATATGTATATAATATGAAAACAAAATTTGTGAGATATTTTTAATATTTAAAATATTCGAAATGTAAATATTTATATAAAATATTAAAACGAAATGTTGTACTAGTTTTCAATGAAAAATATTTACAAAATACATAAACAATGGAATATAAATAACATTAATGAAGTGTTATAGAATTTACAAATAGTATCGCAAAGAAGCTTGCAACTTTCGAAATATAGAGATATTTTTAAATGAGTTTTAGAGTAGGATACATTTCGAAGTATTCTAACCGAACTTTTTAAACTGCTGCGCACTTGAACTCTGAAACTGGCCGGAACTCGCCACTCTTGAACTTGAAATCCCATTTGAAACCGACCGCGAATCGTTCGTAAATCGTGTGGCAAAAGAGCCTTAAAAATTATTAACCTAATAAAACTTTACACTTCTCATCTTCGAAATTCCTGAATTTTACTTAGTCTCGTCACTTTGAAATTTCCAATTACATAAATGGAAATGTACAAATCAAATGAATCAAGTAACCACATAATAAAATTTTAATTAACATAGTACAGGATGAAAATTATTTTAATATAGTATTTGATACATGATCTCAACAACTCTAACGACTCTTTGACAATCCTCACCTTTATAACTATTGACCTATAGTGTGACCTTCTGTTAACCTCAAACCTTAAAATGAAAGAAAAATTCTTGCATAATAATTTCTAGAAAGCACTATTTTATTTTAGTCTGTAGGTTCAACTCTTCAAATATGGATATGTATTTCTGAGACACCCTGTATACAGACACTTTTCTGAGACACCCTGTATGCAGGCTGTTTTCCTATCTTTTTATTGTCTTTATTTTACATACCTACCTCTAAAGCAGACTCTGAGATGTTTACTCGAAGTTAAATGGGGTGAGGATTATCTTCATGCAGTGGTTCAGACTCTGTCACACTTCTAGTACTCTGTATTTTCCACCATTTTCAAAACATACATTCATTACATACATTCTGTTATACTGACACAATCCTGTGGACTCTAGAGCAGAGAGTCCCCTAGATTGGTAATGCATCCTTCGTTCACAAGATATTCCTCGAGCACTTTGTCTAGACATCCTTCTTTCACATCTCTGGCACACTAGTATCACGCATGCACCTCATGCATCAGACCTCTATCGAATACTCTCCACTTATTGCACATAAATTCCATTATTCGCACATGATTCGATTAACGCTGTAACGAGAACCTTGAAAGCCTATGGTAGCTAAGGAACTCAAAACTTTGGGTAGCTGTGCATCCTTCGTTCATGCAAGTGGTTCCAAGTACTAGGTCTCAACACACTATTCTTGTCAGCTCTAGTATTCTAGACCAAGTGTTCTTTGTTTGTAAGTCTATCGTACAATCAACCAATGTTCACTTATTTCATGCAAGTTCTAGTAATTATACTCACAGGGTCCTATTAACACTGTGGTACCTTTCTATCTAGAGAATTTAAAATTTTAAGTAACTGTGCATCCTTAGCTCATGCAAGTGTTCCAAGTGCTAGGTCTCAACACACTATTCCTGTCAGATCTAGTATAGTAGACCAATTGTTCTTTGTTTGTATCAACCAATTTTCACTTATTACTCACAGGATCCTATTAACACTGTGGTACCTTTCTATTTAGAGGATCTAGAGAACTCAAAATTTTAATTAACTGTGCATCCTTCGTTCATGCAAGTGTTCCAAGTGCTAGGTCTCAACACACTATTCCTTTTCAGCCCTAGCATTCTAGACCAAGTGTTCTTCATTTGTAAGTCTATCGTACTATCAACCAATCTTCACTTATTTCATGCAAGTTCTAGTATTATACTCACAGGATCCTATTAACACTGTGGTACCTTTCTATCTAGAGTACTCAAAGCTTTGGATAGCTGTGCATCCTTCTTTCATGCAAGTGTTCCAAGTACTTGGAACCTCCAAACAGTACTCCACATCTCTAATAATCTAGACTAAGTATTTTTCATTCACATACTGCCTCACATTTCTAGCATACTCCAGGTCACGTATTTTTCATCCTGTTCCTGCACAGCATCAACAGTCTAAAACTAATTTAAATGTCTGTCGTTTATCATCCAGTCTTTGTTAATGGTATAATTCCTAGTACTTGGTCCAAACACTGTTCTATCATGTGTCTAATATTCCAGACCAAGTGCCCTTCATTCACATATTCTCTCACACCTCTGGTACTCTAGACCAAGTGTTTTTCGCTCACACACCTCTTGCTATATCAAACACTCCTCACTTGCTCATGAATATTATCGCTCCTACAGAGATTCGACTAATTTGCTTTCGATTTTGAATGAGAATAGTACTCACTGTTTGAACGTTTGTTTGAGTAGCTTCGACGCTGAGTGCAGAGGATGTCTGATACTGACTGTGGGTTATATAAAATCACCACGTTTATCGGAAAATTTATGGAAAAGTACGATATTAAAATGTTACGTTCGATAAGAAATAGAAAAATCGGTGGAACGTATTAGTGATACCAAGGAATGCGTAAAAATAGACATTCTTTCGTTGGCAATTTTTCAAAGATAACATTTGATTTACTGGCTATTTACGCGAGAAAATTATGGAAATAGCAACTAATTTATTTCTTTCTGGTTAATCGTGGATATTATTTCTGACATACTGTAACTGTACGCGATGTAATTACCCTAATTCTGCAGCAGGAACTTTCTCAGAAATTACACAAAAATGTGAAGATTAACAACCAACGGTGTTACTTTTATTTTAATTATGATTCTCAATTTTAATCTATATTTAATACAGATATCATTATTATTAAAAAATAATAAAATTGTATATAGAATAATAAATTTATTAAAAGATGGTCAAAAAAATTTGTAATATCTTCAAAATTTGAGCCATGAAAATATAAAATATTTTTAGGAATATATTAGAATAATTTCCAAGTTTCAATTTAATTTTTTAATTTAATGCTCATTTGTTAAATTTTTCTTTATTCTTTTTTAAATAGTTGCTAAAGTTTATTTATAAAATAATTCATATGCTAAAATGATATTCCCAAAGAAGTTTCATTTTTCATATATCACCACGGGCTATACTCGATTCGACGTAAGAACGCGCTACTTCAAGCAATGGCGATGCATCCTGTGTGCGCAAAAGCGAATCCTTGACGTTTTTTCGCTCGGTCAAGAATGCAATGTTCTAATTCTCTCAAATCACGCAGTCAAACGAATATTATGGAGAGAGGGTATCGCACAAAGAGAATGCTGGATCGTCACTACTCAAACGAAATTGAAATAGCGAAAGTGCTTGTAGAAAGTGAAAATCAACTGAACGCATTGGTACTAGATCAAATGCAATGTAGGGTTTAATATAGAATTTTTCTTAATGACATATTTTTATAATATTATTTCTAATTTTAGAAATATTATATTTCAGTTATAATCGAATTATATTGGAATTAATGGATAATTGAAATATTATTTTCAATTATATTTCGGATATTGTTTGCTAATTTTCATTAAATTCGAATTAAAATTACGAATTATTATTGTCAAGTCTAATGCATAAAATTTGAATAAATTTAGAGGAAGAATGAATGATAAGGAAAATGTAGATTTTTCGAAATCTCGTGTTCTAAGTGGAATACATCTGGTATCTCTATAACGAAAAGCTTTGCCAAAAGTGGTATGTAAAATCGGAGAATACGTACTGTGTTCGAATTGGCATGGATTCAATCACTTTTGTAGGGTACTTCCTTTGGAACATAACCTCTCCCGCTGAAAGAAACGTGGTGGATAAAGGCAGTACAATTGATGAAATAAATTGTTTTATCCTGACTTTGTAAAGTTTTCATAGATTCTGTGTAATACTTAAATCATCATGGAATAATTTTTGAGCTATAAAAATAAATAGTATGAATTTAACTCTGAATTAGTGAATTTAGGTCAGGTTGTCTTAGGTTATACAAATATACTTTCTTTTATTAATAAACATTACTAAAAGAATTCATGAAGACACACTAATAACCAATGCTCCTTCTAGCATTATTAATTTAAAAAGGTCTAGGAAATTATTTAATTGGGGTATTAATAGGAACTTGTCCGAAGACTATAGTGACACTTCAACTGATGCAATAAAAAATAACTGTACCTACTAATGCATAGTATCTGTTTTTAGTATCGGTATATTTTCTGCACATTTCCACATACAGAAAAAAGAAGGGCAGTTGTAGTATAGTATTACTGTGGAGAGACCTCCTTTAGACTATCCTCTATACAGTCCACTTCACCATTACCCTCTGGATTCCCATTTTCCGTATCTCTCAGCACCAATCATTCTGAAGGTAACCCTCGATTAGCTCTACCTTAGTACCTTACAAACACATTAAAAACACCTTTAACTCTATGTAATTGTATTCCTCCTTACACAAAGAAAACAAATATTGCAACATCAATTACACTTTCTCATTCTAATAAAGAAGACCTAACTAAAAAAGACAACAATTCAACGACTACTATGTAACAACGCAATAGTAAATGTAATGATAAGAGAAAATAGAACAGTATAAAGAAATACAGAAAAATTATTTTTGCAACACATATGAATAGATAGATTTATAACATTGAAGTCACTTGTGAATATATATATATATATATCCATTAAGAGTAGGAAATTTAACTATATACACAGTCCAAATATAAAATAAACCATTATTTCTACATATCTTCTTTCTCAACCAAATTCCTAACCTCAACACATAATCAAAATCTAATAAGAACTAAATAATACATATATGTTATAGATACTTAACAAGACTAAAAACATAAATAAAATAAAAGACACAGAGCAAATTAAAAATAAACCACTATCCCTACATTTGTTCCTCATTCGAATCCCCACCCCAAGACCACATTCCCAAACTCTACTCTGAAGATCTAAATAGTACAAACATGTTATAGATACTTAACAAGACCAAAAACATAAATAAAATAAAAGACAGAGCAAATTAAAAATAAACCACTATCCCTACATGTCTTCCTCATTCAAGTCCCCACCCCAAGAGTACATGAACAAAATTTCCCCAAGACCACAGTAACAACCAATACACCATGTACCCAGCAAGTAAAAGCGCAATATTCTAATAAAATAATAAAATTCATCATACCAGCAGCAAAAAGGGAGGCACGAAACGCGATCATAGGTTAGAAGCTATGCCCAAAGGCTCTTCATTGCGCGCGCTGCCTCTCAATCGCTATGGCGCCGGTATTATTATTACAGCCGTGTTCGAATTGGCATTAACATTCACCCGATGCACTCCCTCGTCGTTCCTCTCTCTCTCTCTCTCTCTCTCCCCCTCATACCCGACGTATAACGAGGCGCTCGCGTCATTCGCCGTTTTCGTAACGTGACTTTGTATCATGAACTTTTCGATGACGTTTGCGCAACGCTATCAGCCGGCGAGCACAAACCAAGCCTGCACGCGGTCGCACTGCTAGCAATGCACTTCTGCGCCGATTCGAACCGCGTATGCGCAGCGTGCGTCTTCGCGAGCGAGATAACGCGCCGCTGTCGCCGCAATCGTCGCCACCGTCGCCTCGCAGCGGTTCTCAATCCTCGGATCCCGGCAGAGGTCACTTACTACCGGCAGTGTACCGTGGCTGGCAGTTCGCAATTGTGCAATAGGTGGTCAACGTAAAACACATTCGTCGGTGAAGTACTGCTCGTAAGTAGAGAGAGATTACGCGTTGGTTTCTCGATTTACGAGCTCGGTTAACGATTTAAGAAAATCTACCTTTTCCCTTGTGTCTCGGCAGTGATTATAGCAGCGGATTTTTCGATTTGGAGTGATTCTTATACGCGATGAGAATGTTTTATACGGTCTTGGAAATATGGGGCCAGGTTAGGTTTGAGTGAATGGGGATCGGAGTATTGGCGAGCTGTGCAGGTTTTTCATTGAGGTTAGGAAACTTGGAGGGATACTTTCTTTTGTCTTAGATACAACAGGGTATTTTGTACAATATTTTAGTGTGTTATTGGTTATAGTGGTTTTTTGAACAAAAGTATATATGAATTTTTCTTGAACTTATAATTATATTTAGATAAAGGAGGAAGTGACCAATTATTTTTTGAGACAGGGAATTTGTTAGAATAATCCTAGGAAAATAAAAACGGAATTGGATTTTATTTTTCAATAATTC
This sequence comes from Eufriesea mexicana, assembly GCF_001483705.2. NCBI lineage: Eukaryota > Metazoa > Arthropoda > Insecta > Hymenoptera > Apidae > Eufriesea > Eufriesea mexicana. The sequence goes on along the minus strand of NW_016908721.1, from coordinate 459,857 downwards.
TTCATAATTTTTTTATTACATTCGAAATTGAAAATTCCAAGTTTATGAAAATTATAGAAGATTAGAGAACTCGAATGTTTCTTGAGTTTGAGGTTAGAAAATCGTTCACACTGGTCACTTTTCTTATTATTGGATCGAGTATTCGATAAAAATATTTTACTATGAATCATGGTACGAAATAAATGTATATTGCACGCTAATGCTCATAAGACTCATAAATTTTGCACGACCACTGTGTATTATGGGGATGGAAAGAGGCAAAAAGAAAATAAAACGAGTAATTTGAAAAAAAAGAAAAATTGGAAAAAGGCAAAAAAGACAGGAGATTTATGAATCAAGTTGTCACTTATTAAGTTTCACGAGTCTCGTTTAAAACGGGATACCGAAATGAAATGTTTGCATAAGAAATTCTTGTTGCATCTTGTATCTCTTTTAGCCTCGAACAGGATGATCGAGATGCAATGGGTTAATCGCTTAATTTTCTGGCGCACCCATGTTTCACATAAATTTCCGAGAGATTGATCGCACGGTAAATCTTCCAGCAACGAATACGAATCTCGAATTTCTGCCCGAGTTAAATAAGTCGTACGATCCACTTAAATACGAGTCGAAATTTAATAAAATAAGTCTCATAAATTAAACGAAGCTTAAATGAAATTATTGCGCTTAAACAAATTACCGTGCACCTTATCTTTTCATCTGACACGAAGGAAATTCGGGATGTCGATTTACAAGAAAAATTTAATAACAAAATTTTTATAATTTACCGAATTACCAAAAATAAATTGATGTTAAATATGGCAATTGAAATACATTCTTTCGTAGTTAATTTAAAAAAATATCGTCAAAGATATTCTCTTCTTGCTAGTAATTAATAAATATTTTTAATTATGTACTTTTAATTGATAAACACCTTTGGTATATCGTTATAAATATTTTTGGGGGATTTGAGGGCTCACGGTATTAACCCTTTGCGCTCGACGATTTTTTGGCTAAAGAGGGGTACCAGATGAAAAATTTTCTGCTATAAAGTTGATGAAATTTTTTGAGCAGTGAATAAGAAATCATATAATAATTGACACGTAGAATTATTCAATTTCGATACCTTGCATATTGTTGCATTATTTTAAATTTGATGTATTCATTAATATTCAGCTTCGAAGTTTTATTAAATGGTGACTCAAGGGCGCCTCACGAGTGCAAAGGGTTAATATATTAGGTTATCTTAACACTAGGTTTACGGAGGCTATCTGTAAACCTATTTCTAAGGACGCCTGTCAAATCTCTCTTTCTAGCAATTAGTTTAATTTAAAAACAATTATATATTATATTAACAGTCTTAATATAAGTTAATTCAATTATTTGAATATTATTATTCTTATTTTACTATAAATGATGGAATTTTTGGACCATTATACCTGTTTGACACCTGTCAAATTGACAGGTAAAGGAAACCACGTGCCTCTCTTTCTAGCAATTAGTTTAATTTAAAAACAATTATATATTACATTAACAGTCTTAATATAAGTTAATTCAATTATTTGAATATTATTATTCTTATTTTACTATAAATGATGGAATTTTTGGATCATTATATTTTTTATTAACAGGATTTCATGGATTTAGTGTATTATTAATTGGATTAATAATATTATTTCATTCATTAATACGATTGATATAAAATCAATTTTCTAAATCTTATTTAATATTTGAATTTTCAATTTGATATTGACTCTTACCATCGTATAATTGGAGCAACCCTTCTGTCAAATTGACAGGTTCTGTAAGTCTAGTGTTAAAGGGGTTATAACGCAAAGGAATAGTAGTCAGTGGGAATGGTGGAAAAACTGTATAGATCTTTATCGAACGGTTAGAACTGGCCTGTTTAGGGCCACGCAGGTCACAGGACGTCTCCAGAAAACAGGAGACAAAAGACAAAACACAGGGGAAGGGATCACACCCACATCGCCGGGATGTAGAGTTCACTTTACTATTTAATTTTACTACAACAGGTTAGCTGATAGGCAGTGTCGAATTTTTACGGCAGATGGCGCTAGTTTGTTACCCACTACGAAGCAGCGCTCCTAACCTATCAAATATAATCACACGCTAATCGCAACTACGCAACTGTCCACAAATTGTCAGAAAGCTATAAAGTGGCCAATACATTACACGATAAAACTTCTTCTGTTTTCGCAAAAATACTGACATCATTGTATGGCCAATTTGATACATCCAAATGCACTTCTTTTTACTTAAACATGAGTAACCCTGTGAGGAATCCTTCCATCTTGTGATATTCGATAAAACAGCCATTTTATGCAACAGTATATTACAGTATATTACAGAAATCACGATTTTTCTTAACATCCATTTTTGATCAACTATAATACACTTAAATGGACCCTTTTTTTTAGTTAAAAATGAATAATTACCGAATTTCTGTAATTAGTAAAACAGTTTTCTATATATAGTGATAAGTAAACAGGAATTTCAAATTTTATTACCAGAAAAACACTAGGAATTCACACGTGTCGTCTATATTCTTCAAAATGCCCCCAAAAAGAGAAAAAATTACGACTTTAATGTTAATAAATCAGAAAGGTCGAAAATCCTCGAGCAGTCATCAAGTCATGATACTTCTCTCAGTCCCAAAGTTAAAAAACGTGCAAAACGATTAAAAATGAAAAATTTTTTGAATTCGAAAAAGTAGATAAATAAAAATAAAAGAAATTTAAATAGATGTATGACAGTTGAAAGCGATAATGAAAGAAAAGAATGAAAATGTCAACGTTTGCATAGTGAAGCTTTATAAAACACCCACAATGCGCGAAAGAGTCAAAAGCCCGAAACCGCGATGGTATGTGTTGTTGTTGTATTACAACACGCTCCGTTCGTATGACAACGTGTACCACGGCAGTTCGTTATGCAACTAGTGAAACTATCGGTTACCTGTCGATCGTGGATGCACGAGGAACGCTCGAGAGGACCTAACCTAACCTAACCAGCCTGCACCTTTGCCAGTCGTCGTTCTTCCGATTATTTTCTCGCTCGATCTGCAAAATCGATACGCAAATCCTGATTAAAAAGGAATAAAAATTACAATTTATATTAAATTTGGGGAAAAGGGGGGAAAAGGAAAGTATAAGATGTCCAGAAATTCACGCAAGATTTGAATTTCGCGCCATTTGTGCGGTAAAGTGTTGCCAACGGAAGAAAGAAGACAGTGTGACAGTTGACAGTTTAGGGTTACTAAAAATGGGACACTACACGAAAGAACAACGTGTCTTCATTGTTCAATAATATTTACAATTTTTAATAATTAAAATCCTGTATTTTTAATAAATAGAAATTTATTTTATTTTCTCATTTCATTTCTCAATTTATTTATTTTCTCACCCAAGAGGAATTTGAAATTTGGGAATGAGACGATTTGTTGCTTGAATTGAAATGGGATGTAATTATTTTCCAATTATGATGGTATAAATTATTATCCTAAATTTATAGGATAAGAGAGAAGTGACTGATATCCGATGTTAATTTAAATAAAAATAAAAGAAGAAATATCGAAAAGGAAACAGAAAATTCAGAGTGAGATCGTGAAACGTTTTGAAATAAGATATAATTATTTTCCGTGATAGTATGAATGATGTAGGATGTACGAGGCACGTAATTAGCGTGCAACATTAATTTTATAAACAAAAAAGGAAAAAGGAGAGAAATTTAAAAGTTGTCGAACAAGTGGTTATTTTAAAACAGGGCATAATTATTTTATTTGATAGTATGAATGGCTCAAGGCTATAACTGATATCCAATATTAACTTCGGAAAAAGAGGAGGTGAAGAAAAAAAAAGGAGGAAAAGGAAATTTATGACACAATTGGTTGCCTTGAAATGGAATATAATTATTTTCTTTGACCATATGAATAGCCCAGGGGAGTAATTGATACCTAATATTATCTTTCGGATAAAAATAGGAAAAAATCGAGAAAATAGAAACTCGAAAGATACGAGAAAATTATCGACTGCCTCGAAATAGAACATAATCATTTTCTGAAATGGCCAGCGAGTCGCTGTACTGCTTTGAGAAACAGGAAATTACAACGTGTGTGGTTTTTTTCAGTAATTTTAATTATCCGAGGATCCAAGCTGCAACAGAAACTATAATACGACGTTGTATAATATTTTACGAAAATCTAGAATTCAAAATAAAAGAAATAATAATAAAATAATAACAATAATAAAAGAAATAATATTAAGATAATAACAATAATAAAAGAAATAATAATAAAATAATAACAATAATAAAAGAAATAATAATAAAATAGTAATGATAAAAGAAAAATCGTAAGTTTAAAAACAGAATAAAATTATTCTTTAAATAATGTAAATATCTTAGAAGTACAAATTGAATTTGTATATTCACTGTTACATTATGCTATAATATAATTAAGAATTAAAAATTTACTCAAAATTATAATTTCAATTGTAAATATAAATTAATAATATATAAATTTATATAAATATAAGAATTCCATGGGCACCCATAATTTTGGACCGTGGTGTACATGTTCGATTACTATAAAAAAATGATTGCTAATCTTGTAGAAATAAATTTGATGACAGTTTTTTGGTGAAATAGGTTTATAATGAGATCCTAAAGACTGTAATCTAGCCTCCGTCCCAATCCACGTGGTAATAAATGTCGAATTCGTTTTGCAATTACAACGTTCATTTATTCAGATCATAAATGTACCACGGTGATTTATGATTGGTAATGTATATACGTGTTAAAGTAATTTCAAAAGAAGAAATCTAATACCAACAGGTTTTCACATCTCGGCTTATCATGACTGTTCCCCTCGTTAAAGAGTGTATTAATTGCGCAGTAATTACGATTAGGTGCTTCTATGATGAACCAGGTAAACAGTAAAATCGAATAAAATAAAGAAAATTCGATTTTAATAAAATTTAGTAGAATTCAAGTAGCATAAAATATGTTCATATAAAATCTCAAGTGAAATATAGAGATTTGGGGATACTAGGGAAATTAAGAAATCTTGTATTGGGGATTTATTCTTTTTAAATTTAGCTCGTATGAGACCCGATGAATGGTAGATGCATTTAAAGGCTAAGGAGGTTATTAAATTCTAGTATACACGTGCACAGAATTTCCCAATGGAGATTCTATTATCTCCAATTTTCGAATTTTTCTTCCCGCCGCCAATTTCGTCGAACATAACCTCAAATTACTTCGCGCGAACTTTCTAACCACGCAGTGCAGTCTGAGCGTAAGAAAAGTATTAAATCCTATTATATACATGCAATATTCTAATAGAAATTCTAACATTTCCAATATTCAAGTTCTCGATCTGCCTATCAGTCTCATCGAACATAACCTAACCTTTTTCTGAACTTTCTAACGATGTAAAATATCCACACTCTGCGAAAATTATTAAACTATAGTGTCTGTAATACGTGCAATATTCTAATGGAAATTTAGTATCTTCGATTTTCAACTTCTTCATTTACCTAGCGTCGAACATAACCTCACATTAACCCTCTGCTACTTTCTAGCATTGTAACGGATTTAAAGTCCGAGAAAATTATTATATTATTAAAGTATTAGATTATATTAGTATATCGACGTATACCAATGCAAATTATTATACCACCAATTTTCAAATCCTCGTTTCTTCTGTCAGTCTCGTCGAACATAACCTAACGTCGCTTTTCTGGCACTTTCTAACCGTGTAAACTGTCTAAAGACTGTTAGATAGTTCACTGAAATGTATTAAATTCTGCTATATGTAGCTACAATCTTATTATAGAAAGTAATTTACAATTATCAACTTCTTGCTTTCCCTGTCAGTCTCGTCGAATCTAACCTAACTTCATTCGAGAACTTTTGTTCGAAAGAATTATTAAATTTTATTATATATAATATTTTATAATATTATAAAGTATTTTTAATTATTTTTCTATTAGGGAATTTTTTTCACTATACAAAACATTTTCAATTTATACAATTTTCTAATAAAAGACATTTTCAAGTGTCAACTTCTTATTGTACCTGTCAGCCTCGTCGAACATAACCTAATATTACTTCCCCAAAATTTTCCAACTGCACGTAAAGCGGACTATGAAACTATATATAATATTATAAAGTATTTAGAATTATTTTTCTAGGGATTTTTCACTATACAAAACATTTTCAATTTGTACAATTTTCTAATGAAAGACATCTTCAAGTGTCAGCTTTTCATTGTACCTGTCAGCCTCGTCGAACATAACCTAATATTACTTCCCCAAAATTTTCCAACTGCACGAAAAGCGGACTATGAAACTATTAAACTACCTAATTACACTAACATATCGATGCACACGTACACGAATATCCCCAACCTTCGAGGCTTATCGAACCTAACCTAACCTAACCTAACATCGTTTCCAGAAAATTTTCTAGAGGTTAAGAAAACTGTCGAACCACTGAACTGTTCGATCATGCTAATCTATCAAAACACGATTCTCTATTTCCAAGCTCTCCTCGTCGAACATAACCTAAAATCGCACTTCGAGAACTTTCTATCTAGATACTCACTAACCATCAAGAAAAAGCAGAAACAAAGCAGAGCATCGAAAATTTGTAAAAATTAAAGTGAAACTCTCGTTGTCAATGAGAAAATTTAAGAATGCCAAGTCTCTCGAAGATCTATGGATCTATAGATCTGCCGCGAAGTTCGCAGAAGTCAGCTCGGAGACAAATCGACGCAATGAGCACCGTCGCCGATAACCGATAAGTAGTTACATGAAAAGGAAAAAAGAGAGAGAGAGAGAGAGAGAGGGGGAAGGTGTCGCGAGGCGAGTTTACTTTTCTTTTCTCGGGCCAGGATCTACGGCCGGTTGCAACTTTCTCGAATTAACTGGCAGCGATCTCGGCTGTCTCGATTGCAAGTTGGTTGCAGCGACAGTAGCTAGTAGTCAGTCTATCGCGGTTACGCAACTAGTGAAACTAGCCGGTGGCGAAACGTCCACGAAAAATAAATCTCCCTAGACCGACCTGCGTTTCCCGCACCTAACCTCGAGCGCTAGGGAATTTATTGGACGCGCAACTACCCTAGGGCACCTGGAACCACCGATTTCAGAGTTTCTGCAGGCGTGGTTAAGGAAAGTCTACGAGGTTGTCTTGCGCAAATTTGATTTGGCAAAATTTAGTAAAATTTGACAAAATTTAGTCCCATCGTGGCGTTTTTAGTGTTATTATGTTATTGGAATTTTGCGTGAGGTATATTTAGGTTGGTTAGGAGTTGGTAGTTGTATGATTAGGGCATTATGGTGACTCGTGATGCTCCTGCTTTGAAGGAATTATTTTTGTTCACATTTTCTGCTTTTTGAGATTTGATAGTACTAAGTAATAGGTAAATACTACTATTTGTTAATACTAGGTTCATGGAAATGCGCCATTTTTACGTTTTCCGAATTTCACAAGGAAAATTACAGAAACTAGTTTTATATTTAAATAAAAATAATCCCTAGGAATATTATAAATTTTATATAAATATATATTAATAGCGTTTGATTATGTTGCTTTTTAAGTTATTTTTTTTTTGAAGAAAATGTCTGATTTCGTTCATGTTCAAATAGGTATTTATGTGATTTGTGTTTTAATGGGATGTTGGAATTTGGAATTTTGTGAGAAAATTGAATATAATATTAATATACTTACTGGTGATAGAATTTTCATTGCTCATAATTCTAGATTGCAATAAATAATCTATTCTCGTATTTTGAAAATATATACGTGCTTTATATAAAATAATTATAAAAATTTGCTTGTGAAAATCGAGATTTTTAATTCTAAATGAGTGTCAATATATCTATTAAAATTCAAGAAACGTATAAAGAATTTCCAGTATACCTACATGAAATGATAATGTGAAATTTATTATGACATTTTGTGTATAGAAATTTTTGTTTTTAAGACATTCGTTTTATTGATTTATTCATTGGTATCACCAATAAACACCAGAGTTTGCTAAAATTTGAAGTTTTCCTCGATAAATACGTTTCAAGATTATTGTAGATTCTAGGGATCCCTAAAAAGTTACTAGACCTTTCAGAGGACTTATGAATGCTTAGAAACCTGTTTTTTTATTTACGTACGAGTTATTTATACAATGCGAAACTAAACAGAGGTCCAAGAAAAGGAAAACCAGGCAAAGATACCTTCAAAGTTGTGCCACAGTCAATGTAGACCATGGCAGCAGAGAGCAACGCGTAGCATAGACTATTATGCCGCGTTTACACTAGTCGGAACTGTGCACTTGTCGTGTCTATTCTGGAACTCGGGTTATTGTAGCGTTATGCTACTTTAAAGTTTCGAAATTATGGGATTACATTGCTGCAAAAATAAAAAGAAACATTTTCTATAAAAAAAATGTCCATTTAGACGAATTAAATAATTTTTGAAATGCCTGTTACAGCATTTCGAAAGTCTCAATAACAAAATTAAAATCATGTGACTCCCTACATAAAATTCTGTAACTTTTGTAATTTTAAAATTTTTTAAATTTCTTCTAGACTATTTATTAAACATCAAAAAATAGAAAAATTGATATTTTAAAAGTTTTTAAAAATTCAGCTATAGATTTTAACTCTTGACTGCTACCATTTAGTATCCTATTATCTTATCATTTTGATAATTTTCAAATTATCCTTAAACTATTTATTCTTCGCACACTGAAGTATCGATGAACGTGAAAACCTGATATTTTGAAAATTCTAAACCAGAATATTTTAGCAAAACTTTACGTACGAATTTGAACCTATGGTTTCTGTCACCTAAGAATCAAATAATTCGACACTTTTCATAATTTTTAAACTTCCCTAGACCCCATACACACGAAACCTCAAAGAACAACTCAAAAATCTCAAAATCCAAAATCAAATCCCTCTTCAAACAATTAATCTATTCCAAATAAATACATAGTGTTATAAAATTCAATAACTTTAATATTCTCTGTAATTTCCAAACTTTCCTTAAGCCCCATACTCACGAAACCCCAAAGAACAACCTAAAAGTCTCAAAATCCAAAATCAGACCTCCTCAAACCAACATACAGCGCTATAAAATCCAACAATTTCAATATCCTCAAAAATTTCCAAACTCACCTTAAACCCCGTACACACGAAACCCCGAAATTTCAAAATCCAAAACCCAGACCCTCCATCGAGCAATCAAATCACCCTAAACGATCCTCCTCTCACCCGAAATTCCAAAACAGCGCACCCAGTTGTCCAACTTAGCTAGTGACTTTGCACCAGTGTGCACGCGGCATTAGGATTACGCAACTAGTGAAACTATCCCGGCAGCGTAGTGTCGGCCAGTCCGTTCCATCGCGGTGTCGTTCTCTATCGGTTCCACCGATGGGCTGGCCGGTGGCTGCGCTGCCCCCCGCGGCTCTCCGTCTCTCTCCCTCCCCCCCGCCTTCCATCCTTCTCACTCCTTCTCTAGAGCGTAAGTTTATTGCCAAAGTTTTCGGACACAACGACCGCTGGTAACCCTGGGCACGGGGAATAGGCCATCGCGCACTCGCGTTGCGAGCCTTTCGCCGTGCATGCACGAAACGACGTAATCTCGGTCCCAGGGTTACCCCGCGCGCCCCCTTCCCATCTCCCGCGTGTCCTTCTCCCCTCCCGGCTGCAGCGCCACCTTGTGCTCCCGGTTCGGTCAGCACCTCGACTTTTCACCGTGGTTCTCCCGCGGCACGGCTTGATTTATGGCCCTCCGCGAGTAAAGACACGCCAAGAATCGATTGCGTAACTGCCGTCCCAGCGGCCGAAACATCGGGGTACGCCGCGGATCACGTCTCTCGAGAGAGCATTTTTCTGCGGTACGCGGCAGCGCTTCGAGGGTTCCCAGAGGCTTTCAGGTTATGAGGGTGTACCGGAGCTGCTCGAATTGTGTCTGTAGTAACGATATATTTATTTTTGACTCGCGTGGTTGAAAGGAGATTTAAGGAATTTTATTTTGTTGAAATTTGGTTATGGAATATTACCATTTTTCTTTCGGTTGTTAGGTTTTGAGGTTATGAGGGTGTATCGGAACTGCTCGAATTGTCTCTGTAGTAACGATATATTTATTTTTGACTCGCGTGGTTGAAAGGTGATTTAAGAAGTTTTATTTTGTTGAAATTTAGTAATCTCTGTAGTAACGATATATTTATTTTTGACTCGCGTGGGTGAAAGGATATTTAAGAAGTGTTATTTTGTTCAAATTTGGTAGTCTCTATAGTAACGATATATTTATTTTTGACTCGCGTGGTCGAAAGATTTACAAAATTTTATTTTGTGGAAATTTGATTATGGAATATTACCATTTTTCTTTCGGTTGTTAGGTTTTGAGGTTATGAGGGTGTATTGGAACTGCTCGAATTGTCACTGTAGTAACGATATATTTATTTTTGACTCGCGTGGTCGAAAGATTTACAAAATTTTATTTTGTTGAAATTTGGTTATGGAATATTACCATTTTTCTTTCGGTTGTTAGGTTTTGAGGTTATGAGGGTGTACAGGAACTGCTCGAATTGTCTCTGTAGTAACGATATATTTATTTTTGACTCACGTGGTCGAAAGATTTACAAAATTTTATTTTGTTGAAATTTGGTTATGGAATGTTACGATTTTTCTTTCGGTTATTAGGTTTTGAGGTTATGAGGGTGTACCGGAGCTATTTCAATTGTCTCTGTAGTTTCGATTTTTAACGATATATTTATTTTTGACTTGCGTTGTTGAAAGGAGATCTAAAAAATTTTATTTTATTGAAATTTGGTTATGGAATATTACGATTTTTCTTTTGGTTGTTAGGTTTTGAGGTTATGAGGATGCACCGGAGTTGCTTGAATCGTTTCTGTAATTCTGATATTGAACGATACATTTATCTCTGGACCTGCCTGGCTAAAATGAGACTTTTAAAATTTTTTTATTGAAATTTTGATTTGCTATATACTTCTTGAGGAACTTTTTATATTTATCTTGTTTCTCAGTTTATCTTTTTCCTTTTCTAGATTTATGGATAAATTTTTTAATTTGTTGCTTAAATGGTCGTCCTGTTAAATCACATTATGATGTATGTATGTATACTTATTAAATATATCTTTTCACTTGGTCTTTGAGAAATTTAATTTTTTATAGAATTAACTATATTTGTAACCGACTAATTCTTTATAAATATTTGACTAAATAATAAACCTGTATTTGTATCGAGTAAACGATAAATATCTCATTCGACATAATATATATAGGTGTTCTTCCTGATTCTCTTCTAATATATTCTTCCTAATCTTTTAAATATTTTTATTAATAGGACCTACATTTCGAAATTTTATTCCATTTCTAAGTCATGTTCGTAATCCATCAACACTACCTATTCTCAACCCATAATGATCCTCGTAAACCTAACTAACTCTCACTTTTTCCCCTTTCCAAATCACGTTGATATCAAACGATCCAACAAACCAAGGGAACTGTCTATCCATCGATATTTCATGGTGCTAAAACGATAAAGGCGCATCCAGAAGAAGAAAGACTGACGTAAAGCTCGTGACACTATGTTTTATCTTCAAATCATCCTCCAACCTACCTCGCCAATCTGATCATCCACATCTATCAATCAAATTCGTCACAGAATTGTTAAAAATACCGATTATCCAAGAGAAATCTTCTAGAAACCTCTATCCACACCTAGTCCATCTAGTCACGAGTGTCCAACCACTCTGACCACTCCTGCAGCTCTATCTGGAACCGCACCACCTTCGGAGTCGTCGCTAACTCGAAAGTAGGTGGGAAAGTAGGTGAGAAGGTGATCGCGGCGAGGCACGAAAGGAGAAAGAGAAAGAAGGAGAGAGGGGTGGGGGCAGGAGGCGCGGGCAAAGCGTTAAATAATCGGTTTAATTGGGTTATGCACGAGGAAGTGACCTATGCGAGAGACTGAACCTCGCGATGCGGGACCTTCTGCCTGCCTTGCCTTCGTCCGCCTCTTCAGCTGCCGGCCATCGGTTTTCTGGCTGCTGAATAACACCCTCCCTTCGCGCCTCTGCACCTTCGCTCGATCGCTCGATCTACCCTAATGACGTACACGGGAATTTGTTTGACCCAAACAGTGGCTCTCAGCTGACAATCGCGATTCGGTTGATGAATTTCTATGGTGTGCTTCGTTTCGACAAGGTACAGGCAGATTTGTGGACATAGTCTGCAGTTACTGATTTGGTCTCGTACATTTCAAACCGATTGCATCGAATATTTGACAAATCAGAGATTTCTATTCATCAAACTAGTCACACGACCATTCGTGTCTATCACATTATCAGTCCTCGATTAAACAACCTTCCAACTTCAAAATTCTTTCAAGATCACGATATTTGAACGTTCAGTTTCAATGCCTAATTTCGATACTTCGATATCTCAACTTTCGTCATCGAACTTTGTCATTCAGGTGCAAACTAATCCCAGTACTTCATAACTATCTATTTATCTCAACATGCATCGTTGTACTTCATCATCCAGGTCCAACCCAATCCCAATACCTCAGTATTTCAGCTTCTACTGTTACACTTTATCATTTAGGTCAAAAAGTCTTCCAACACCCAAAGATAATACCTGAACATTTCAATGTTCATCATCAAACATCATCATTCAACTCCAAACCAATACCAATACCACAATATCTGAACTTCTATCATCAAACTTCGTCATCCAGACCCAATTCAATCCCAATACCTCGGTATCTCACTAGGCATCACTATACTTCATCATCCAGGTCCAAACGTCTTCAAACACCGAATCCCAATACCTCAATATCTCAACATCCACCCTCAAACATCATCATCCAACTTTAAACAAATAGAAAGACCATAATATATGAACTTCCATCATCAAACTTCGTCATCCAGGTTCAAATCAACCATGATACATCATTATCTCAATCTCCATTGCTACACTTCATCATACAGGTCCAAAAGCCTTTCAACACCTAATCCCAATACCTCAGCATCTCAACCTCCATCCTCAGACATCATCATTTAACTTCAAACCAATTCCAATACCACAATATCTGTATTCACATTGGTCCAAACCAATCCTAATATCTCAGTATCTCAACCTCCATCTTCAAACATCATCATTCATCTTCAAACCAATACCAATACCATAGTATTTGAACTTCCATTATCAAACTTTGTTATCTAGGCCCAATTCAGTCCCAATACCTCAGTATCTCACTAGGCATCGCTACACTCATCATCCAGGTCCAAACGCCTTCAAACACCTAATCCTAATACCTTAACATCTCAACCTCATCTTCAAACATCATCATTCATCTTCAAACCAATACCAATACCATAGTATTTGAACTTCCATTATCAAACTTTGTTATCTAGGCCCAATTCAGTCCCAATACCTCAGTATCTCAATCTCCACCCTCAAACATCATCATACAACTCTAAACCAATACCAATACCATAGTATTTGAACTTTCATTATCAAACTTCGTTATCCAGGCCTAATCCAATACCTCAGTATCTCACTAGGCATCGCTACACTCATCATCCAGGTCCGAAAGCCTTTCAACACCTAATAACAGTACATTCATCTTTCAACTTCCATCATCAAACATCATCATTCATCTTCAAACCAATACCAATACCATAGTATCTGAATTTTCATTATCAAACTTCGTCATCCAGGTCCAAACCAATCCCAACACCTCAGTGTCTTGACCTCCACCCTCAAACATCATCATACAACTCCAAACCAATACCAACACCACAATATCTGAACTTCCATCATCAAACTTCGTCATATAGGCCCAATCCAATCCCAATACCTCAGTGTCTCAACCTCCACCCTCAAACATCATCATACAACTCCAAACCAATACCAATACCATAGTATTTGAACTTTCATTATCAAAGTTCGTTATCTAGGCCCAATTCAATCCCAATACCTCAGTATCTCAATAGGCATCGTCACACTACATCATCCAGGTCCAAAAGCCTTCCAACACCTAATCCTAATACCTTAACATCTCAACCTCATCTTCAAACATCATCATACAACTCCAAACCAATATCAACACCACAATATCTGAACTTGCATCATCAAACTTCGTCATATAGGCCCAATCCAATCCCAATACCTCAGTGTCTCAACCTCCACCCTCAAACATCATCATACAACTCCAAACCAATACTAATATCGTAGTATTTGAACTTCCATCATTAAACTTCGTCATCCAGGTCCAAACCAACCCCAATACCTCAGTACCTCACTAGGCATCGCTAAACTTCATAATTCAGGTCCAAAAGCCATCCAACACTTAATCCCAATACTTCAATATCTCAGCCTCCATCCTCAAACATCACCATTCAACTCCAAACCGATACCAATACCACAATATCTGAACTTCCATCATAAAACTTCGTCATTCAAGTCCAAACCAACCCTGGTACCTCAGTATTAGATCTTCCATCGTCAAACACGATCATACAAGCCCAAAGCAATCCCAACATCTACAATCCCAGTACCTCAACGTTCATCGTAAAACTTCATCTTCCAACTCCAAAATTCTGCTCAACGTCTAACCTAATACCTCATCGTCTCTATGATCTGCATCATAGGACACCCTGAAACTCGAGCAACCATAGAACATCGTCATAGAGCATCCTAGATTCCGCGAGTGTTCTCGTGGCGAGACACAAAATGTCTGGCAACTGGCGGCAATCGAAGTTAATTCCCGCATAATGCGATCGTTTCGTGCAGATAATACCAGTCGAGCTTTCCCAGTTGCGGGCTTTCGCCTTTATTTTCCCCCCTTT
>NW_016908721.1:433395-444894 GCF_001483705.2 Eufriesea mexicana | reverse complement strand
GAAACGTGGGCGGTTCAGACGATCGAAAACGACTGGCCAGGTTTTCTAGCGCCGGCCCAGCGGACGGTCCTGAAATCGGGGGCTGCGAGACCAGGGATGCATAATTTCCCACGCGTTTTCACCCTCGGTTTCGTTCGCTTCCGCCACGACAGACGACGTGTATTCCCTCTCTCGGTTTGACCTACACTCCTACGGGCTCACGCCTACCTCGTTCCGTTTGAATCATCGCGCGGCGTATAAAATGTGGCACAAAGAGCTCTAGCCGTGATACCAAAATAGGACTACGACGTCAACTCGCATGGTCTTTTTCGTACGGATAGTTGGAGGTTAGCTGAGTGGATGGGAGTGGATTTTTTCTTTACGTCTCGTGGAGGAAGAGTCTTCGCGATGAAAGTCAGGCCTTTGTTGCGGAGTCCGTATTTGGATAGAGTAGAAGGGAATTGGCAGTGATTAGATTAGGGATCATTGCTGTGCGTGAAGCATCGAGTTGGTGACTAGAATAATCCTTAGGTACCTATCTTGACTGTCTTCATAGTTTTGACTGAAGACAGTTAGGTCTTTAAGTAGGACCTGGGTGGCAACTTGGGAAAAATAAGAATCTTTGTGATGTTCTTTAGGTACCTATATTGACTGTCTTCATAGTTTGGGCTGAAGACAGGTCTTTAAGTAGGATCTGGATGACATAAGTGACAAAAATGAAATTCTTTGTGATGTTCCTTAGGTACCTGTCTTGACAGCCTTCATAGTTTGGACTAAAAGCAGTTAAGTCTTTAAATAGGATTTGGATGACATACTTGAGAAAAATAAGATTCTACCTGATGTTCTTTAGGTGTCTATCTAGGGAGCCTTCAAAATTTAGACTGAAGCTAGTTAGGTCTTGAAGTAAGATTTGGATGACATACTTGGGAAAAACAAGATTCTTTCTGACGTTTCTTAAGTCTGAAGGATCTTGGGAGCCTTCAGAGTTTAGGCTGAAGTTAGGTCTTTAAGTAGGATCTGGATGACATACTTGGGAAAAATAAGATTCTACCTGATGTTCTTTAGGTGTCTATCTAAGGAGCCTTCAAAATTTGGACTGGTGTTAGACTATTGAGCAGAACTTGGATGCTATATTTGGGTAAGACAAACTTCTTTGTGATGTTCCTTAGGTATCTATTATGGAATCTTCTGTGATTTAGGTTGGAGTTTGGTGATTAGTCTATTTACGAATTAGGGATTGGTAGTTGCCATAGGTAGAGTATACCTGTATCAAATTCATAAGTCTCTATCATGAAGACTGATTAAATGAAGAACAAGGGGTCTATGAGAAGTTAGGGTTGAGTGTTGAGATGATTTAATCATTTGATCGAGACCTAATTTATCTAATTCTACTTGTACAATATAAATCTCATTTATACACCCATAACGGACCCAAAAGAAAGATACTAAACACTTCGATATTTTCCCCTAGAGAAACTACGAATGTATTTAACATCAAATTGATAAGGTTCCCAATTACTTATTAATTCTTATTCCCATCACGAAGAAACATCCCCAAAAACCTCTAAAATACCATTAATGACAAACCTACCTAGTCCACCCACAGTCCACCCTGTGACTCATCGCAAGATGCCCCGAAAGGTGAACTCGAAAACGAGATTTCACGGTCTCCCAATTACCCGTGGATTACTCAATGCTTAATCCATCCAGGTCGTTGCTCTATCCCATTCGACTACCGCGAAATTTCACTTTCGTGACTCTTGGTTACAGCCCACGATCGTCCTTGAACACAGCCCGTGGCTCAGGCTGCGCAATCGAAAAAGCCCGATCGAACTGGACTTTACGTAACCCGCGTCTGAGCGTTTCCTAGTTCGATCGTGGAATCGCGACTGGTCTATGCATTCAGGAAGTGAGTCCGCCGTCTAAGTGAAAGTCGTTAGTCCGCGGCGTAACCGTGGCGCGTGAGTGGGGGGCGCGCGAGGGAGTGGGGGTAGCAGCGCGTACAGTCCGCCGCGGTAACCGTATCGCGGTGTCGAGTCGGCTGCGAAGGAAGCGGAGTAGAAATAGGAAGAGAGGAATGAAAGGGAAGGAGAAAAATGGGCATTTTCGATCGAAGCCAGCCACGTCCCTTCGTCCCGTGGAAAACACGCGAAAGACGTGGTGTGCGCCTTTCGTAATCGTTGCATCATCCGTCGAAACGGATGCATGAATTATAATACCGGTTGTTAATCAGTTAACGAGTAGCGTGAGCCACGGAAAGCGATACTGCAACGTGGGCTGACAGCATCCTGTTTGCCGAGTAACGAGCAAGGAGCTTACGTTTCTGTTGGATCGCGGATGGATTATCGGGACGGTAATAGAATAGTAAACGTCTCTCCGCTGTAGAACGCTATATAGGTTTGACGTGGCGCGTGTTAATTGGGATACGCAGTATCTGCTTTGTTTCTTTCACTGGTTAAGAATTGGGTTATGACGACACGGCATGTGCAAGGTTAATTGTTTTGTGTTTTAGGTTAGTTAGGTTTCCTGTTTTCGTTATTTATTACTGTATATGTAAGGTTAGGGTGCACCTGTATGTATTTTGGTTATTGATGTTGAGATCAGGGAATTTCTATAAGTCAGCTATGTTTATGAATAGTATTCTTTATTTTGTTTCGTTTGTATTGAAAAAAGGGAGTTTTGAAAGAAATCAGTAGACCTGAGGACTAAGATTATGACAATGAGTGTATATCAATGAATCTGTTGAATTAATTGAATTAAAATTGCACAAGTTTATGATTCCTATGCAAATGCACTGAACTTAAGTGAAAAAATAAGATTTGCTTTCTTTGTAAGTCTTGTACCCCAATTATTACATACACAGTTACAGGAGGCTCGAAAATAACGATACTTTAAAAACATCCTGAATGTCTACGAAAAATTTCATATCTCTGTTCGCTGAAATTTCGAATAATAATAATAACCTGCGAAGCGAGAAAGGAGAAGCAATCTTGGCATTAAAACTTGCGAATGAGAACGTCAAACAAGATTCCAAACAATAACACGTACCGCATCCTAACCTGCAAACGAAGTCTTACGTGAGCATCAGCTTCGCACCTTTCTCTACCAGTGATTCCAAAGCGCGCGTAGCAAAACACGAAAAATCGAAAGTCACTAATTCCCGAATACTTCGATGCAAGCCTCGAACTATCCGAGCAAACATACGAAATCGTTTCCAGTTACGCAATGACTCGCGGGTAAGCCTGCCGTGATCGGGCGGCCATTAGGCAGACTGCAGCGCCAGGGCTACGGTGGCGGCGGCGAAGGGAACTGCCACGGAAGAGAGAGCGATCGGTGGACGGACCGAGCAGCACTTTCGTGCGAAGCAACGCGCGCAGATATGCGTGATCGGTTGTATAACCGTATAAGAAGCACGGATAATGGTGCGTGCACGCGTATCGCATTATTTCTCGCGTTCAAGTCCAGCCGTTCGGCTGGCCATTGTCAAGTTTAAATGCCAAATTACTCGAGGCCGATCGCCGGTTCGATAATCGTCATTCGTGCTCCCCTGCACGAGGTTCCTCGTATATGTCACGCGTACAACAGAGCGATCGCGATCTCGAGAGACTACTTCCGCCATCTCTGCCGCCATTACGGGCGAGGCTTGGCGATGGAGTTGGCATGAAGCGAGGGAAGCGTGAGAATTTTCCTTCTCTTGATGCACAGGAGGGAGATACTTTATTAATTATGTTTTAATTATTCTTTTATTTATAATGACAAATATTTGTATATATTTTACGATTTTATTTTTAAATTGTTTGTTGGTTTAGTGGTGATGAAAAATTGGCGTTTTGGAATATTTGTTATTAATAAAACGAAGGGATTGTTTTATATATATTTTATGCTTCTCCTGTTTGTTAAAAATTTATTCTAAAGTTGTTTGTTACTTTAGCGATTAATTTGAAAATTGGTCTTAAAAAATTATTGAGAATTAATATTTGTGAAGTATTGAATTATTATTAATAAAATAAGGAGATGATTTTGTATATATTTTGCGATTCTTTTTTGGTTTTTTGAAATTTTTTTTTCAACTCGACGTTGTTATAGCGATGGTGGTGAAAATTGACATGAAATAATATTAAGTAAAAATTAATGTTAATAAAATAGTAAATGTATATTAGTGAAATAAATTTTCCTGGATAGTTTGGTTGATTCAAGTCCTTCGTGAAGTTTTCGAACCCTTTGAAGACAGTATTATTTATCAAGTCGAATATTATAAATACTGCAACAAAAATAATTTTATTATTTTCCTCAACCTTGATATTATTTTATTTAAATAATTTCCTGTAATTCGTTACTTCCAATGATTTATTATAAATTTTTAGCTCTCCTGTCTCTCAACTTGCAATTTTTCATACACAAAGGATAAATTTTCGATTCGATTTTGTTGTAAAATTTCTTTTCTTTTCAGTTTGACCAGGTTATTGATTTTTATTATATTTTTTGAAGATAGGTTTCCATTGAATCGGTTTTAGTTCATAGTTTTGGTTTATCAGTACAATTCTGAGTCTCTAAGAGCGTAGTATTGCGTTTTACTGGTATTTTTGGAACGATTTTGGCGACGTGAGGACTCGTCGAGCGAAATTACAGGATTTCGAAGATGGCGTAGGTGAAATTTAACGTTCTACGTTTCATTTACGATTTTTCAGGTTAGGAATAAACTGTCTTCTCATTAATATTAATTAACGATTGCGTAAACTTCCAAATTGAATACGATTACGAATGCCTGCTGAGTAAAAAGTCACGGCCTGTACATTTAAAGGAATTTTTTCACCAGGATTTTACATTTAAATAGTACTTACAACGGGCGATATTAATTTGCTTTCAATGAAATGACCTTCCGATGCTGGATATTTTTATCTCCTATGCAATAAATATCGTTGATGACATATAAATAATGAATTTGTACTTCCTCTACCAACTTTTTCTTTCGTTCGACATCACTAATGATGGAAACGTACAGGTTACTATAGCTGAAAATATTCTCAGGAATAAATCACACGTTTCACCTCACTAGGAATATTAACATGAATCGATCATTATGAAAATGATGCAAGTACCTTTCTTGTTTCATGGTACATTTGTATACCTGTTAAATTTTGCAAATAATTTGATAGTGTGCTTGCAAAATTAACGACTACCTTCGCAGGCAAGGAATAAATTCAATTTCCTAACTAGGTTACACGTTTACTCAAACATCGTCCAACATTTTCAAACTCGCGAAATAAATAAGGGATACACAATTAAAATATAGAAAATAGAAAAGCTTGCAAAATAAATGCAGGGTACATACTATTCATGATTCAAACATCGTCCAACATTTTCAAACCCACCAAACTATGTTAGGGGTGCACGATTAGAATATAAGAATATTTTATAAAAATAAAATAATATCGAAAGGAATATTTAAAAAATATAAATGGGATATTAAAAGTAATTGTTTATAAAGGCAAAATTCAAATTTTAATTCCAAATTTGCAAAATAAATACAGGGTACATACTATTCACAATTCAAACATCGTCCAACATTTTCAAACCCACCAAACTATGTTAAGGGTGCATGATTAGAATATAAGAATATTGTATAAAAATAAAATAATATCGAAAGGAATATTTAAAAAATATAAATGGGATATTAAAAGTAATTATTTACAAAGGAAAAATCCAAATTTTAATTCCAAATTTGCAAAATAAATACAGCGTACATACTATTCACAATTCAAACATCATCCAACATTTTCAAACCCACCAAATTATGTTTAGAGGTACACGATTAGAATATAAGAATATTTTATAAAAATAAAATAATATCGAAAGGAATATTTAAAAAATATAAGTGGGATGTTAAAAGTAAATTTCAATTCCAAATTTTAATTCCAAATTTGCAAAAGTATTATTCAATCACCTTCTCACGGTGTTTGACACGCTAGCACACATTCGTATACAATCACACATACACCAAAATACCAGTAACACTCTGCACCCAAACACACTTTCACGCATTAACAAGCGACGATGCTGAACACTACACTTTCCTCGCGAGTCGACTATCGAGAACGCCATCGAGGGGCGCCACCTCCCACGAGGAGGATCGATTACGCGAGCGTCTTTCACGTGACGCGATCCACGCTCGGAAATCGGCAGCGATCCTCTCGATCGCGCTGGATGCGTGCCTCGTAACCAACCCCTGGTGAAAGTAACGCGTTTAATTCTAATTTTAGCACCGACACGATGATACACGCGAACTAACCGACGTCGTCCGACCAATCCTTCGTGATTCTCCATGATCCACGAGCCTGGGCCCAATATGGCGCCGGCGAGCGATGATGATGAACATAAACGTTCGAATTTATAAGCAAACTTACAGATTTATGACGGGGAAGTGGGACTCGTATTCGCAACAGTGCGAAATTTTTAGAGTGTAAGGCCCAATAAACCGATTGGAGGTCCCTGGGACTTGGATAGACATGTCTATGTGTCATTTGACATTTTTATAGATAGAAGTGATGTCATTACAGGAAATACAGTCGTATTTTGGGAATTGATGATTGGGACTGAATCTGACATTGTATTTCTTCCAGGCTCTTTGGGCCTGTGCCCAAAGTGTGTCTTCAGAGTCAGTCTCAGAGGAAAGATAGTTATTCTATATTTGTTTTTCGTGACTCTTTATCAGGAATCATCTGGCGGTGTTCTATACGTATCAGTGCGAAATTCAGAGTGTAAGGCCCAATGCAAGGGACCGATTGGAAGTCCCTGGGATTTGGACAGACATGTCTATGTGCCATTTGACGAGTTTATAGATGAACGTGATGTTATTACAGGAAATACAGTCGTATTTTGGGAATTGATGATTGGGACTGAATCTGACATTGTATTTCTTCCAGGCTCTTTGGGCCTGTGCCCAAAGTGAGTCTTCAGGCTCAATTTTGAAGGAAAGATAGTTATTCTATATTTTTTCTCGTGACTCTTTATCAGGAATCATCTGGTGGTGTTGTATACGTGTCAGTGCAACATTTTGAGAGTGTAAGGCCCAGTGAACCAATTGGAGGTCCCTGGGACTTGGACAGACATGTCTATGTGTCATTTGACATTTTTATAGATAGACGTGATGTCATTACTGGAAATACAATCGTGTTTTGGGAATTGATGATTGGGACTGAATCTGACATTGCTCTTCTTCGAGGCTCTTTGGGCCTGTGCCCAAAGTTAGTCTTTAGACTCAGTCTCAGAGGAAAGATAGTTATTCTATATTTGCTTTTCGTGATTCTTTATCAGAAATTATCTGGTGGTATTGTATACGTGCTTCAGGGACACCTTGTATATCATAGAAGCAGAAGCCCCACTTTATGAAGGCAGTTCGAAGATCTGGTGAGCGTAGCTAGCCAATTTTCAACTTCCAAGGCAGAATCTTGGCCAATTTCCAGGACCTTTATTGTCTATGAGTCCCAATATTGTGTGTCAGTTTATGTATTTGTAGATTCACAAGGATGTGATGTCAGTATTAAAAATATGAGAACTGTGAGGGAGTGTGTCTGCTATTCAGGGGGTCTAGACTCTGCATAGACTAGAGATGATCACACCGATTCGTCAGTTTCTTATTTTTAACTCGTTCGATCCTGGTATGCTTGGAAGCATAGACCCCTGAGTTGCTCGATGACAGTGGTGCAAATCAGTGATGGCATATTATCCCTTACCCTAACTCAGCTGAATGTTTCTAACAACGAGATTCCGCACTGGTGTCAGTTGCATCATACCTATAAACTCGTGGAATCACGTGGTGTCATTAAAGTGACATTTGAAAGACACGTATCGGTTGTTTATGTTAGGCCTGACTCTCTCGATTCAATTGGCAACTAAGCAGCGATACAAATGCGAACCCAAGACACCCTAACTATCATTTGTACCCAGTCTATCTGCCTAATAGCCAGATTATACTTCGGTGTCTATTGTGTCATCGGAAACATAAACCTGTCGAATCGAATAACGTCATCGTAGTGACATCTCAACGAGACTCGTCTGCACCAGGTCTCAGCTAGGTACCAAATTACTCAATAGTACCAACGCAAACTACCAAAGACATCCCAAGTCTCCTATATCTACACTAGGCTTCGTGTTCCCAGTAACAGGATCTCACACTGGTGTTCATTGCATCGTCAGAAATACAAACAAACCTGTCAAATCACATCTCAACGACTCTTTTGGAACCCTTTTTCAGAGCAGGGTTGAATCCTCTGACCTGGCCTCTAAAACGAATCGAATTGGTGCAAATTAAAATTCACAGTGACACACTGTTCCTCATATAGACTAGGTCTGGTCTCTCGTATTGAGACCACACGATGGGTACCCGTTGCATCATCGGGCTCATAAATCTGTCAAATTACACGGGGTCAGGAGAGTGACATCTTAACAACAGGGATTGAACTGCTCTGTGATACTGAACTCACCAGACCCTGTCTCATTTGCTCTGGGAGTCTGGTCCTGGTGTTCATTGCGTCAGAAGCATAAGTCTGTCAGATCGCAAGTTATCAGACACGACATCCGTCATTCGCGCTAGCTCTGAGCCTCCTGAATTGCTCAGCGAAACAGACGCAGACCTTTAACAGCTCCAGGTGTCTATCCTCCCAATAACAGACATGTCTGACCACGGATTGACGCCACAACGACAAGTATCCATCATTTGCGTCAGATCTGAACCTGACAGAGCTCGAACACCCCTATTCCCACCTACACTAGACCTCGTGCTCTCGCAATGCCAAAACAGGTATTCGCTGAACCACATAGCCAAGCATCCGAACAAAATCGGCCCCAAAACTGAAGGACCAGAGGTTAGCAGAGGTAACCATCATGCATCTCTCCTTAACCAAATTACTTCCCGGCCATATTGGCCATAACTCGCGTTTGGTACGACAGCAGGAGCCAGCTGTGGAATCGACCTAGCCTGGCCTGCGTTTCGCGGAACCGGAAATTTCGTAGCTCCCTCTATTTCGAGTCGGCTCTATCCCAATCTCTCTCTCTCTCTCTCTCTCTCTCTCTCTCTCTCTCTCTCTCTCGTTCACCTCTATCTCTCATCCGTTCGTCTCGAACTTCGGAACGTATCGCCTCGGATGGTTCGGCCTACGAGGATGGACGAGGCGAAAGCGAGACACGCGGCGAATGAAACGAGGAGAGAAAGAAGGAGAGAGAGAGAGAGAGGGGGGGGGAGAGAGATAGAGAGAGACGGAGACCGCGAGAGAAGGTGACCTAGGTATGGAAGTGTAGGTGCAGCTCCGTAGGTGGTGTAGGTAGAGGATCGAGCAGCCCGGCGTCGTGGTGGGGGTAGACGGCGCGGCGGTGGAGGGGGTAGGGGCGGGAGAAGCTCGCAGGGGTTTATAGATAGCAGCGCATGGCCTAGAAACCGTGCCGCTCGGTGTTTTTGACCCTTCGCCTAGCTACCGCTTCTGGGCCATTGCAACACGGCACTCATGCTCGTTAAGCTGCGTCCACAACGTCGGCCGGGATAGAGACGTCTCGTAGGAATGTCCAAGTCGGACAGGGACGGTTGCTTCGATCGGGAGATTGATGGACGGCGCCGGAACGCGAAATTGAAAGTGAGGCGACTCTTGGGCCTTGCGAGGGGCCCGTGTGCACGGCCCGTGGAGGGGGCACGACGCCCATCGCGGGCCTGGTAGTCGTTGCTTCGCGTCCGATGGCTTGTCACGGTTTGCAGGGTGCGTTTGAGTTCCGTGGGTCCTTTATTTTCCCGGATTTTTTGTTATTATTATTAACAAATTTTGGGTGTATGGATACGTTTATTCTTTTCTTCTTTTTTTCATTGTTATTTAATTAATCCTGGGTATATGCATACGTTTACAGATAATTTACTAGATAGATAGATAAATCTTTATTGTCTTCCTATTGGATTACAAGGGCTCCGTCTCTCCATATCCTCTATACATATCGCTTATTTTATATAAAATAAAATAAAATATGTAACTACTATCGCAACAATACAATAATAACGATATAACAGCCTATGCTACAACCATAATAATAACTTAACCTAACATATAGGAATATCTTAACCTAACCTAACATAAACACAGATAATTTATTATAATTTATTATTAATAAAATTCTGGGGATATGGCTATATATGTGGAGTATAGTGGGGGGTTGTTTCTCCTTTTGCGAGGGAGGGGGGATAAGAGGAGCATTAATTATTAGATATTTATTGACTTAGCAGACGGCAATTTTTGCTAGAACTTAGAACCATAGTCAAATTATACGAGTGAAACTAGCATAACTGCTACGATGACACGATATTATAGAACAAAGGGAATATAAAGAAGCAAACTATTATTACTATAAGCGATTATTATAAAAAAATGAAAGCATGGATAGATTGAAGGATTCCTGGAGACTATAATAAGGTTAACGTGAAAGAAGTATATATTTGCCTGAGAAATAAGAGAAAATTGTATAATACATTCTTTGTAATTGTTATTAATCATTTTTGCACTTTATCATTCGCTGAAGTTTAATTTCTACTGTAGGTACGTAGAATGAAGAATGCTATGATAATTAGTAGAACGATTAGGGTTCATCCAACGCGAAATTTATTTGATGAATTTTATTTTGAAAATTGTGCAGTTTTCCAAAATTTGGATGTGTTATTTCTTAAACAAAAAATAACAATAAAATAAAAATTAAACACTGACTTACTATAATTCATAACATGAGCTCTGTTAAAAATAAAACGTTTTCAAACTAGGGATAATTTAACTTTTCCATAACTGATTATTTTTGCAATATTTTCCATTAATTTAGATAACCGATAAAAATTAACAAACTGGTAATACATAAAAATAAGTGAAAACAACTCTATTTATTAAGAAACTATATTAGTTTACTTATGCATAATTACAATACTGAAAGCAAACGATGCAAAATTTAAAAATTATTTTTCCCCAATATTTAAAAAAATAATTGACCAATTAACTAGTCAAATAACTTTTCAAAAGATACTTAATCATATCTCTTAACCTCCAACTAGTGACACGACGTTAGATTGACAATTGTCAGTCATACCTGACAAATTATCATATTTATACTAAAATGAAGAAAACAAAAAACAAATTTCACTTGAATTACCAATGAAAATAAATCTTTTGTTCACAAATTATTACATTTGTAATACATAATCATAATTATAATCATAATTAATAACCATAATAATTTATATAATCATATAATTATAAATTTATTAAATAATTTATATGATTTATATAATTATTTATATAATCATAAATATATTATAATTAATATATCACAATTATAATTAATATTTAATATTAACTATTAATTTAATATTAACGATAAGATCAGGTAGTAATTAACATAATCATAATTATAATCCTAATTAATAATCACATTTAAACAATTATAAATATGTTAAGTAATTTATATAATTTATATAATTATTTATATAATCATAAATATATT
>NW_016908721.1:415215-433360 GCF_001483705.2 Eufriesea mexicana | reverse complement strand
TATTAACGATAACATTAATATTAAATATTAATTATAATTGTGTTATATTAATTATATTCAATAAATATTAACGATAAATTTGACGACTAATTTAATAATAACGTTCAGATAACGTAGTAATTAACATACGATAAATATGCTACATATACTATAGCAAGAAAGTAGCTCGCAGTTGAATTTTAACCAAATCTCCCGTAAAATCAGCCCCCAACGACCGATTAGCGGAAAAGGGGGAGGAAAAAGAAGTGAAACAGAGTGCGAGACACCACTGACCAATTTGAAAATCTCATCCAGAGGGAAGGAAAATCTGCAGTCCAGGATTCTCCGAGCCCAGGCAAAAGCCCCGGACGAACAAACGACCCAGAGCAGACACGGTTCCACCTGTGGAGAACAGTCCTCTCGGCAAATTATCACGATGTACTCTTTGTCCCTCTCGCGATGGGACAAGCTGCGTTCTACTCTCGATAATTCCCTTTTTTGTCCGCGACGCGCTGCAGAGAGGTTACTTTCACGTCAGCCGGTAAATTACAAGCGAGTAATCCTCGTTCTAAACGTTCGTTGACACAAAAACGGCAGAAGAAAGACCAGAAGAAGAGAAAAGAGAGAGAGAGAGAGGGGAGGTACAAAGAGGAGGAAGAAGAAGAAGGAAGGAAGAGAAGGTTGAAAAGGAAGAGAGGCGAGTTCCTTTGCCGGTTTCTCGCTCGCTTTTAATGGCCGCATTGAGAAATTTTCAAGGATGTAGGGTCGTATACATTACATTGTTCGATGTTTCTCACCCTCCGCCTAGTTACCGCTTCTAGGCCATTGCAACATGTCGCGGGTACCTGTTAAGTGATATTCACGCTGCGACATACCTATGTCGCAATCCTAGCCGACTGCTTCGCGGCGTGCGCGAATTTTCTCCCGGCCACGATTGTCTGTCGAAACAGGCGCGACGGAAATTTAGGAGAAAGAAAGAGAGATGAAAGAATTATAGATAATAGGAAGAGAAAATAGAAAACCCGTTCAATTTTGGAAGAAAGAAGGTTTAGAAATTAAAAGGGAACGAAAGAAGGAGACAAAATACAACAAAATGTAAAAGAAAACAGAAAAATTGGGGAAAAGAATATTCCATCATCGATATGGAACACGTAGCAAGAAGAAAATTGCGAGATTACACGAGCAAAATTGGAAAATAATTCACCGATATAGGCGACAGCGCGGAGAATACGAGCTTATTGGAGATACGAGCCGTGGTGGCGCTAGTGAGTTACGCGCAGAGTCGCCTTAAGACTGCAGCCACGCTTACTCGTTAGTTGTACGCGAATTGGAACTCGGTTATGGTTCCCATATATGGTAGACATATATGTTGAAGACCACTGGTTAGCACAGATCCCAAACCTGACTTAACAAAACCTAACTTAACCTACCCTAATATAACCTAACCCACGTAAATATGACCACTACCGCAGAGCTCAGTAGAGCCTAGCAGAGCGCAGCAGAGCACAGTAAAGCGCAGAAAACCACCGAATAGCAGCGAATAGCATAGATTTCAAACTTGACTTAACAAAATCTAACCTAATCTACCCTAACTTAACCTAACCCACGTAAATATGACCACTACCGCAGAGCTCAGTAGAGCCTAGCAGAGCGCAGCAGAGCACAGTAAAGCGCAGAAAACCACCGAATAGCAGCGAATAGCATAGATTTCAAACTTGACTTAACAAAATGTAACCTAATCTACCCTAACTTAACCTAACCCACCCTAATATAACAAAACCTAACCCACGTAAATATGAGCACTACCGCAGAGCTCACTAGAGCCTAGCAGAGCGCAGCAGGGCACAGTAAAGCGCAGAAAACCACCGAATAGCAGCGAATAGCACAGATCCCGAACCTAACCTAACCTAACCTAATCGAAACTAACATATCTACTACTGCAGAGCACACCAGAGGGCAGCAGAGTTGAAGAAACTTAAAAAAGAATCACTTGAACGACAACAAAATAAAGAAGAGATGAAAATATAATATCGAGAATAGGAAAATAATTGCAATGAGAAATAACCCAAATAATTAACCACAGAGGAAGAAGAGGAGAACAAATTAAAGACAACACACCACACATACACACACATAGAAACGCATACAGGAGAAATATGATGGACCAAAGCCATAGAGAAAACAAAAAAAGAAGAAAAGAAGAAAAGGGAAAAAGAGAGAAGTCGTCGATGATACTCTGCTGGAATAAATCCGCGGGTGCAACGGGGAAACGAAGACAGCTCTCTGTTTCGAGCCCAGTGTATGTGCGGTCGGCTCGGACCATGCTCGGGAATCGACGTCGATCGGAAACCTATAATGTGCTTTCCGCATTTTCCGGCTGCTGGAATTCCATGCGTTTCAAATTCAGCTGATTCTCTGTTTTCCCTCCCGGCCGCGATGAAATTAAAAGAGGTTTCGTGCACGAGGAATGGAATATGGCGGTTGATTGGTTCGGTACCGGGATCATTGCGGGAGAAAGTGGCCAGGCACGAGATGCCGATTTCGACGAAGCTCGCGTGAGATGTGGCTTTTTCAAAATTACCTGTATTTGACAGGTGTCTTTTTATGGCACGAGGATACAGGCTTATTTGACTGCTTTGGCTTCTCTCGATTCCTTTATTTATTTCGCGAATTATTCGCGAATTATTCGCGAATTTATTTATTTTCTTATTTTACACAGATTTTTAAACAATTTTTGTTTTATGCAATTTCTTTATTTCCGAAATAATTTTTGCGTTTATTTATTTCGCGAATTATTCGAGGATTCATTTAATTTTTTATTTTACACAGATTTTTTTTAAATTCTTGTTTTATGCAATTTCTTTATTTTCGAAATAATTTTTGCGTTTATTTATTTCGCGAATTATTCGGGGATTTGTTTATTTTTTTATTTTACACAGATTTAAAAAAAAATTATTTTGTGCAATTTCTTTATGTTTGAAATAATTTTTGCGTTTATTTATTTCGCGAGTTATTCGCAAATTTGTTTATTCTTTTATTTTACACAGATTTTTTTAAAATTCTTGTTTTATGCAATTTCTTTATTTTCGAAATAATTTTTGCGTTAATTTATTTCGCGAATTATTCGCGGATTTATTTATTTTTTTATTTTATACAGATTTTAAGCAATTTTTTTATTTTCGAAATAATTTTTCCGTAATTTGAGGAATTAATACAAAATTTATGACATAGCCGTGTTAGATGAAAATTATAGACTAATATGAGGGTGTTTATTAAATTTATTTTCTATTTTTATTTAATAAATAATTTCTAAGTACATTAAGGAGTTAGTACAAAATTTATGACAAAAGATTATAGGCTATACTGAATTGTATTATAATTATTATATATTGAATGAAGTACTGGGGGAGCATTGATTTAATTTTTAATAATTATGTTAGCGTCAACAATTTATTATAATGAGCTATAATATTTTCTGTCAATATTGTTCAATGTAAAAGACTACTAAATTATATGGTAACTCAAATATTTAAATGTCGATACAATTTTGCAAACCGGTTTTGACATCGAGATGATTCGGTTTAAAAAATAGTTAGGTCGAAGTGATATTAAAAATTCAGTATCTTTGCATCAGTGGTAAAAACTAGCATAATTCATAATTCCTTTCACGCACGCGAGCAAACTCCAGCAACTCTACGTCAAACTGAAAGTTTCAACTTTGCAAACAAACTCATTTAGCCACACGAACTCGCATGCGTACCTTCTCATACTATTTTGTTCAAAGTTAGACACTTAATCGAAGTGATTTTATTCGAAATTAGTTACCTAACTGGAAATTACTTTTTTTCGAAAATTGGTCAGAAAATTGACCACCGA
This sequence comes from Eufriesea mexicana, assembly GCF_001483705.2. Taxonomy (NCBI): domain Eukaryota; kingdom Metazoa; phylum Arthropoda; class Insecta; order Hymenoptera; family Apidae; genus Eufriesea; species Eufriesea mexicana. The sequence continues at coordinate 429,505 of NW_016908721.1, read as the reverse complement.
TTTTATTGAATACTGTGCTCGATTAATTTTATTGAAAATCAGTCGCCTAATTAGAAATTATTTTCATTCAAAATTAATCGTTTTAATTGACCATTATTTTTATTCGAAATTAGATAAATTGCTAATGATCGTTCTTCGTTAAAAAGTAATACTTAATGACTACTTTTATTTCATGACTACAAAAATAGTCAAATATTTAATAATTATCTTTAATAAAAATTAGTTGCATTATTGACAATATTTTCTTGTTTAGGTTATTAAGTGTCTTATTTTTGGATTAATTTTATCAAAGTTAGTCGTGTAATTGACGATGACTTTTGTCGGAAATTAGTCACCTAATTATAACTATTTTAATTTGAAACAGATATTTTTAAATTAGTCCCATATTTCATAATGATTTTGTGGAAAATTAGTCATCTAACTGTCGATTACTTTTATTTAAAATTCCTCACCTAATCATTAATCATTCTCATTTAAAATTATCCACGTACATAACAATTATTTTTGTCCAAAATACTTCATCCTATTAATAGTCATCCTTACTTAGAATCATACGAATAATTAATAATTATTTTTAAATAAAATACCTCATCTGATTAATAATCATTCTTACTAAAAATTATCCGTACAATAAATAATTATTTTTAAGCAAAATAGCTCTTCCTATTAATAATCAGTCTTAGGAAAAATTATCCACACAATTAACAATAATTTTTATCTAAAATACCCTCATCCTATAAATAATCATCTTTACTTAGAATGATACGAATAATTAACAATTATTTTTAAACAAAATACCGCGTCTAATTAATAATCATTCTTAATAAAAATTATCCACACAATTAGCAATTAGTTTTATCCAAAATACCACCCCTTACTAATAATCAGTCTCACGAAAAATTGTCCATGCAATTAACAATTATTTTTATCCAAAATATCTTCCCTTACTAATAATCAGTCTTACGAAAAATTATCCATGCAATTAACAATTATTTTTATTCAAAATTCTTCGTTCAATTAATAATCACCCTTACTTAGAATGATACGAATAATTAACAACTATTTTTAAACAAAATACCTCGTCTAATTAATAATCATATTCACTAAAAATTATCCACACAATTACTAATTATTTTTATCTAAAATACCCTCATCCTATTAATAATCATCTTTACTTAGAATGATACGAATAATTAACAATTATTTTTAAACAAAATACCTCGTCTAATTAATAATCATATTCACTAAAAATTATTCACACAATTACCAATTATTTTTATACAAAATACCTTCCATTATTAATAATCATTCTTAATAAAAATTATCCACACAATTAGCAATTAGTTTTATCCAAAATACCCTCATCCTATTAATAATCATCTTTACTTAGAATGATACGAATAATTAACAATTATTTTTAAACAAAATACCTCGTCTAATTAATAATCATATTCACTAAAAATTATCCACACAATTACCAATTATTTTTATACAAAATACCTTCTCTTACTAATAATCAGTCTTACGAAAAATTATCCATGCAATTAACAATTATTTTTATTCAAAATTCTTCGTTCAATTAATAATCACCCTTACTTAAAATCATCCACGCGATTAGAAATTATTTTTGTCTAAAATCAATCGTGAAATTAACTTCTGCTTCGATTCAAAATTGCACTCATTCATGATACCGCGTCTAATCAACAACCACTTCTCGTCAGGCGTGCCAAAAAATCGGCGAAAGAGCATCGAAATAGGAGATACGAAACGATTGGAGGTAATGGAAGAACGTGCACGTTTCCGCGTTGTTGCGTGAAAAATGATAATACGTCAAACCCGTTGGCGTGCGGCAGCAGCAATATGTCAGGAACGCATCGGTGTTGTCTCAGATTGCTTTCGATTAGCCGTGTCCACACGGACAGAGCCCACCCTGGAAAAGTGACGCGTTGGTGTGCGACCGACCTCCTTATCGACCGTGGTTTCGACCTCGCGCGCGGTTATCGCTTCCGGGTCGTTGCTTCGTGACGGGTCATTTTAAGCGCGATTCACAACGCTTCCGCCGCGATCCGGAGTGCCCGCTTTTCTGTCGCGGCCCGCGGACGGCTCCGCGGGCCCCCTCGCGCTAAGAAAATTGCAATTTCGGTGGATGGAGATGGGTAGTTGTTCTTTTTTGGAGTTTTCAGATATTTGGATTTTGGAATTTTGGTATCTCGGTGTCATGAAATTTTTGAATATTGGAATCTTGGAATCTTAGAATTTTGGAATTTTTGACTCTCAAAATCTCGAAATTTTGGAATTTTGGGATCTTGGGATCTTGGAATCGTAGAATCTTGGAATATTAGAATTTTAGGTTTTTAGAATTTTAGAATATTGGAATTATAGAATTATAGAATATTCGAATGTTAGAATCTTAGAATTTTTAAATATTGGAATTTTAGTATTATAGAATTTTTAAATACTGGAATTTTAGAATTTTAGAATTTTAGGGCCTTAGAATTTCGGAATTTTAGAATTTTTAAATATTGGAATTTTAGAATTTTAGGGTCTTAGAATTTTGGAATTTTAGAATTTTAGACTCTTAGGATCTTAGAATTTCAGAATTTTGGAATTTTAGAATTATAAAATTTCAGAATCTTAGAATCCTAGAAATTTTAAATATTGGAATTTTAGAATTTTAGAATCTTAGGGTTTTAGAATTTCGGAATTTAAAAATTTTTGAACCTTGAAACTTTGGAACCTTAGAATTTTAGAATCTTATTGTACAATATTAGAATTTTTAAATTTTATAATCTTGAAATCTCGAAACCTTGAAATGTCGTAATTTTGGAATTTTGGAATCTTAAAACCTTAAAAACCTAGCATTTTAGAATCTTAGAATCATAAAATCTTCGAACCTCAGAATTTTTGAAATTTAAAAATTTTTTATAGTAAAAATTTAGTAGAATTTTTAAGTAGAAGTTTATTAAAAAGTTTGTATATGTCAGGGAATTTATTAGGAGAATAAAAATCATCTTTCCAAATAAATAGACATATCAAAAGCAAAATTGGTATTATTTGAACTAGAAATCGTAAATATAATAAGAAAAATCAATGAACTGCTATTACATGAACTGTTCGCATAAACGGGATACTGACATAGAACTAAAATGTCGACCAATAGAAAGTTCGTGAGTGATTTATCTAAAAGCCATAAGAAAACTATGAAACACGAGGCAAACGGTGTATCACATATTTATCTGACACAGTCCATTCAACAACGAATGTCAAATTTCTTCGAATCATTTTTTCATACGTCAGAGGAAAAGCAAATTTCGACATTCTTTATTATACTAATTAATCTTCGATACTTTCACGATAATTTCTGCATGAATTAATTACTGGTGCCCCGAATCTACTTTCTAAATGAATTATTAACAACCAAATTCTCGAGTAATCTTAAACAAAATTGTTTAAACTAACACTCTATTAAAAAAGAATCGTCTTTTGCCAATATTAAATTCGTCAATTTAATGCAAAAATTCAGAAGAATTAAAAAAAGAAAGAAGAAAAAGAACGTGAAAAATATCAAAACAAAACCAAATTTTAGATACATCAGAATATTTTTTTAAATAATGTAAAACAAATTTTAATTATTTTAAATAATCAGAAATCAATTGAAAGTACTATATATATATCTTATTTAAAAAATTCAAAGATGTAGATAAAATATTTTTCAAAAAATTAATATGAATATCGTTAATAACATTCTTCATCCAAAAATTGGAAAAAGAAAATAATACATTGTTTGAAAAATCACTTTTCTACTCTCATTCACGAATTTTGAATTCCAACTCAAAATTCTAAACTCCTAAAATTTGTAAAAATTAAAAATTCCAATTTTAAACGAAAGAATAGGAAATATTAAGATAGGAAGTATTAAAAGCAAAATTGTTAGCGTGATTAATAAAAAGAATTTAAAAAAAGATAGATACATATTTTAAAAAATTTATATTTTCATTGCCAAATACTAATTTCGAAGTCTGACCGCGGTAAAGAATTTCGAATTTTAATTTTAATGTACGTATGCAGAAGAAGGATCGTAAAAGTCATGAGAGATATTATCAGGAAGTGTAAGAGTATGGAGCAGTTGCTGGGAAAAAGGTGCACGAAGTTAAAGGAACGTAAAATTTAACGTTTGTGTGGTAGACAGTTCCGACTCCCCTTAAAGGCGTATTTTTAATCGTTAATCGCGGCACGCTTCCTCATCGCCGAGACTTCCCGTTCGCGTGGTCCAGGCTTATCGTTCAAGCTTCTTTTTCCTCTCAACGAAAGCAAAACTCGCTCGACACGGCTGCGTGAAAAGTGGCCGCGAGATCGTGCAGGATACAAGCGCACGAATGTTCGTAGGCTTGCTTCTACAGGGCGTACCAAAATTTTCTACGAATTTTGCAAAATTTTGGTAGAAATTTTTACCTATTTTATTATATTAAACAATTTCATTTTTAACGTATTTTTATATATTTTATCGTACATTATTATTATACTGTATTATTATATTATATATTTATTAGGTGACAAAATTTTCTAAGGGAATTTTGCAAAATTCAGAAGAAACTTTTACCTATTTTATTATATTAAACAATTTCATTTTTATCGTATTTTTATAAATTTTATCGTACATTATTATTATACTATATTATTATATTATATATTTATTAGGTGGCAAAATTTTCTAAGGGAATTTTGCAAAATTCAGAAGAAACTTTTACCTATTTTATTATATTAAACAATTTCATTTTTATCGTATTTTTATAAATTTTATCGTACATTATTATTATACTATATTATTATATTATATATTTATTAGGTGGCAAAATTTTCTAAGGGAATTTTGCAAAATTCAGAAGAAACTTTTACCTATTTTATTATATTAAACAATTTCATTTTTATCGTATTTTTATAAATTTTATCGTACATTATTATTATACTATATTATTATATTATATATTTATTAGGTGGCAAAATTTTCTAAGGGAATTTTGCAAAATTCAGAAGAAACTTTTACCTATTTTATTATATTAAACAATTTCATTTTTATCGTATTTTTATAAATTTTATCGTACATTATTATTATACTATATTATTATATTATATATTTATTAGGTGGCAAAATTTTCTAAGGGAATTTTGCAAAATTCAGAAGAAACTTTTACCTATTTTATTATATTAAACAATTTCATTTTTATCGTATTTTTATAAATTTTATCGTACATTATTATTATACTATATTATTATATTATATATTTATTAGGTGGCAAAATTTTCTAAGGGAATTTTGCAAAATTCAGAAGAAACTTTTACCTATTTTATTATATTAAACAATTTCATTTTTATCGTATTTTTATAAATTTTATCGTACATTATTATTATACTATATTATTATATTATATATTTATTAGGTGGCAAAATTTTCTAAGGGAATTTTGCAAAATTCAGAAGAAACTTTTACCTATTTTATTATATTAAACAATTTCATTTTTATCGTATTTTTATAAATTTTATCGTACATTATTATTATACTATATTATTATATTATATATTTATTAGGTGGCAAAATTTTCTAAGGGAATTTTGCAAAATTCAGAAGAAACTTTTACCTATTTTATTATATTAAACAATTTCATTTTTATCGTATTTTTATAAATTTTATTTTATACTATATTATCATATTATTATTATATATTACATATCTAATATATTAAAAATTATATTTATTGTATCGAAAAGATACTTTTAAATAATAGAAGATTTTAAAAGAAAGCAATTTTGAATAAATATAATTTTTAATATATTAATATATTACATATTTCATATATTAAAAATTATATTAATTGCAACAAAAAGATATTTTTGAATAATGGAAAATTTTGCAAGGAAAGAATTTTGAATAAACGTAAGTTCAAAATTCGATTAGGTTTCGAGTATTTTCACCGCGAATATCGTTAGTTTGCTGAATTTTGATAAATCATTTGGCAATCGTTTTAAAGAGTTTCGAAAAACCGATGAATTATTAATTAATCGGTAACTAGTTATTACGATTGTTAGATAAGTTTTGGAATTGTTTAATTCACCAGAATAATTTTTAGACCCGATTTCTTCTTACAATTTTCGAAATTTTTAGAATTCTTTCCGAAATCCAGCTTTTCCCGCTGTTTCACAATTGCACAATTATTGTACAATCATAACGTTCGTAATTTTCCGAACTATTTCTCAACTATAGTTTCGAGAATTTGAAAACAGTCCTTTAGGCCGTGACAGATACACCGCGAAATAGTTCGAGAACCGAGTTCCCCATGAGCCAACATACCCACTCTGACTGGCAATAAAACCACTCTGACCCTCAAACTCTGCAATTTCCATAACGACCACCTTGATCCTCAAAATAGCGAGCCGAAGAAACTTTCGAACGGTCTCCGACGCGAGCCACTTTTATTTCGACACGAGGAACCAGCAGACGAAGTTTCGCGCCGTCACTTTGGTACGCCCTGTATGGCGCGCCGTTGAGAGTAAAGGCGGGTTCGCAAGCGGCGACCGTGCGCCACTCGCACGCGTGTATGGGTGACGTAAGAAACTTTCGCTCACCTCTACCGGTTACCAGCCGTCGCACTACCTTGCACTTGCATTCGCGGCTATGCAACGCACGAATAAGAGTGCACGCCGAGATATGCACCGTGCAACCGAGTCCATGACTCGGTAATTCACGCGGACAAGTCAGGGCCAGGACTCGTTAACGCCGCTGATTGATAGCGACCACGAGTCATCTTCGACAGCGTTTCAAGTTATCAGTGGATTATGCTGATAGTAGATAGTTGACGCGATTAGGTGACAGGCTAGGTTAGGTCACCTCTGTGATCGAGTAGAAGAAGATCTAGCGTCTTGATCGAAGTTGGGGTCCTTAGAGAGTTGGGCAGATCAGATGCGAAGCTAGGTTAGGTTGCTTCTAAGATAATCAGACGTGGATGGAGTAGAACATGTTGTAGAGTCCTGGTCAAAGTAGAGGTCCTTTCTCAGGTTTTTGGAACAATAAGAATTGCAGGATTCTTAGAAGAAGATCAATTTTGTTAGCTTCGTTTCTGAAAATTTGTGAAGACATGTCAGCGGTAGCATACGTTCACCAGTCCAGTCATCTTTGACAGAGTTTTGAGTTGTCAGTGGATTGTATTGATATTAGAGAGCTGAAAGGGTTAGGAATAACGCTAGATTAGGTTACTTCTGCAATAATCAGACATGGACCGAGTAGAAGAAGATCTAAAGGCCTGATCAAAGTTCAGGTCCTTCCTGACTCTTTTGGAATAATTGGAATTGCAGGATTCCTAGGAAGAGAGTAATTTTGCTAGCTTCATTTCTGAAAATTTGCGAAGACATGTCAGGGGTAGCATACATTGACAAGTCCAGTCATCTTTGACAGAGTTTTGAGTTGTCAGTGGATTGTATTCATATTAGAGAGCTGGGAAGATCAGATGCGAGGTTAGATTAAGTTACTTCTGCCATAATCAGACGTGGATCGAGTAGAATAAGTTCTAGAGTCCTGATCAAAGTAGAGGTCCTTCCTCAGACTCTTGGAATAACAGGAATTACAGGATTCTTATAAGAAGAATAATTTTGTTGGATTCATTTCTAATAATTCGTGAAGACATGTCAGGGGTACCGTAGGTTAACCAGTCTAGTCATCTTTGACAGAGTTTTGACTTGTCAGTGGATTGTATTGATATTAGAGAGCTGAAAGGGTTAGGTATAACGCTAGATTAGGTTACTTCTGCAATAATCAGACATGGACCGAGTAGAAGAAGATCTAAAGGCCTGATCGAAGTTCAGGTCCTTCCTGACTCTTTTGGAATAATTGGAATTGCAGGATTTCTAGGAAGAGAACAATTTTGCTAGCTTCATTTCTGAAAATTTGTGAAGACATGTCAGGGGTAGCATACGTTAACCAGTCCAGTCATCTTTGACAGGGTTTTGGGTTATCAGTGAATTGTACTGACACTAGAGAGCTGGAAGGGTTAGGTATGAGGCTAGATTACGTTGCTTATGCGATAATCAGACATGGATCGAGTCCTGATCGAAGTATAGGTCCTTCCTGAGCCTTTTGGAATAATAGGAATTACAGGATTCTTAGAAAAAGAATAATTCTGTTGGATTAGTTTCTGATAATTCGTGGAGACATGTCAGGGGCAGCATACGTTAACCAGTCCAGTCATTTTTGACAGAGTTTTTGGTTATCAGTGAATTGTACTGATACTAGAGAACTGTATTAGGTGTGAGGCTAGGTTAGGTTACTTCCTTGACCGAGTAGAAGAAGTTCTAGCATCCTGATAAAAGTTAGAGTCCCTTCCAAGCCTTTTGGAGATATAGCAATTACAGGATACTTAGGAAGAGAACAATTCTGTTGCATTAGTTTCTGAAAATTCGTAGAGACATGTCAGGGTTAACGTACATTAACCAGTTCAGTCATCTTTGCCAGGGTTTTGGGTTATCAGTGAATTGTACTGATACTATAAAGTTGGAAGGATTACGTGTAAGGCTAGATTAGGTTACTTCCGTGACCAAGTAAAACAAATTCTAGCGTCCTGATAAAAGTTAGGATCTTTTCCAAGCCTTTAAAAATATAGCAATTACAGGATTCCTAGGAAGAGAACAATTTTGCTAGCTTCATTTCTGAAAATTTGTGAAGACATGTCAGGTGTAGCATACATTAACGTCGTTGATTGAGACTGATATCCAGTCATCTACGACAGGATTCCAAGTTATCACTGGATAGTACTAATACTAGAAAGCTGGAAGGGTTAGATGTGTGGATAGATTAGATTTAAGATTGGATATAGGAAGTTTCTGATTGATCCTGGAACTTCTTCTGAGTCCTTTAGAGGAATAGGATTTACGAGACTCCTAGGCTAAGGCTAGACCTGCTGGCTTCTTTGATAATTTACGTGTGCAAATTAGGATTACCTGTTTCGTTAAGATTATGGATTAATAGCACATCTTTGACAGGGTTTTAGGTTATCTGAGGATCATGCTGATATGAGAAAATTAACTGGAAGGATTAGGTGTCTTTAGGTTAGGCGTGTTTTGAGATAATGAGACACAGATTGGACACACATAGTCCCTATGACCTCGTTGAACGCTGTTACCTCCCTGAGCCTTTAAGAAAATCAAAACTCACGGGATTCCTGGAAGAAAAATAGTCCAATCTTTGACTTCTCTGTTTAGCAACTTAGGCAGATAAGTCTAGATCAAAACTCTCAACGCAGATGATTGATAGCGACACGAAGTCGTCTTCTATAGGACTTTAACTTCTCATCGACGCTGCTAACTGATAGTAATGACGACTTATCTTCGTCACAACTTTAGATTAAGGGTGAAACTAAGTATGGAACCAAGTTAGATCACTTTCGAGACAGGCCGTGCACCTATAGCAATTCTGATTCGATTGAAGTATAGATGACAACTGTCAAAACTTTTCTATTGCCTCATTGAGGTTCATGAGGCCCCTATGAAAGGCATCCTAGCATCCTGGGAGTCCTAGCACCTTTAGCAATTCAGCACTCAGTCTAATTACTCGTTAACAACACTGACTATGTGGATAATTATGTCAAATCACATTGGACAGGATTTTAGGTGATCAATGGACCACATTGTCATTGAGAAAATGGAGGAACTAGGTGTAAGACTATGTCAAACACTTTTTGACACAATGTGACAGAGATTAGGGGTCTTCGTGACCTGGTTGAAGCAGAAACACTGCTTTCCTAAGGAAAAAATAGGATTTATGAAATTGGAAGTAGGGGTACTCCTGTTAGGCCCTCTTTTAGCTGTGGAACATCTTTTGGAAGAGTAGGTTCGCGGTGTTTCCTTCTGAAAGACGTCGTGAGGAGCGAGGATGAAATGAGGAAACGAAAATTAGATTCGATACAGTAACCGAACTATTTCTGCATGACTTTTACTTTATGCGCTTTCCAATTTCGTTCGCTGCAACCCGAGACGTTGAAATCACTCGTACATGTAATAAATCACGAAAGTACAGGCTCATAAATCAGTTCTAATTTATACTAATCCCATTCTCAAAAATCCACATCGCCTGGTAGTTAGCTGGGAGAGAAGGTAACGGTGAGAAGAAGCCTAACATGGAATTAGGATTCCATAGCTTTGCACGATTACCATTTCTATAAATCATCACTGGATAGTTTATCTCGCAGGAAATGGTAATTTTTAATATCGGATAAGGATTCCATATTTACATATAAACTCAAAAGTACAATTTTTGTTTTATATAATTACTATTGTCAAAAAATCAAAATTATTGGAGATAATTATTATAAAAATTCGATAATAAGAGGATTTTTAGTGTGTCTATATTTTACTCTCAACTGTGGGTTTTATACAAACCATTTTATTCAAACTTAAATTGTAATTTATATTTTATGCAATTATTATTCTGAGAAATTAAAATCATCAGACAGTTATCACATCTGCACACAATTTCAAAATTTTTATTTCTGTTTTAAATAACTATCATCTCCAAAAATTACTATTATTAATTAGTTATCTCACAGTAAAGGTACCTAAAAGAATCACCATTGTTGGTATTTCTTAATTGCAAGTAACAGTTTCATATTCCTATGTAAACTTAAAATGTCACTTATTACAAAAATCAACGTCACTAGATAGACTTTTGCAAAATAAAAAAAAAAGAAAAAAAGAGGAGAATAGTCAATAATACAACGATATAAGAGACGTACAAGAAAAATACCATTGCTTTTTAATATTGAATACAAATTCCATATCTAGATACAAACTCAAAATGTCACCATATAGACATTTCCAAAATAAAAAAGAAAAAAAGCAAATACCCAACAATAAGAGACATACAAGAGAAGCATAACTGCTTTACAATATCAAACACAAATTCCATATTTAGATACAAACTCAAAATGTCATCACATAGACTTTTCCAAAAGAAAAAAATATAAAAAAGGGAATTAGTCAACAATACAATAATATAAGAGACATACAAGTCACAAAAATAAAAAATAAAATAGAAAAAGAAAATAGTCAACAGTACAACAATATAAGAGACATACAAGAGAAACACAACTGCTTTACAATATCAAACACAAATTCCATATTTAGATACAAACTCAAAATGTCATCACATAGACTTTTCCAAAAGAAAAAAATATAAAAAAGGGAATTAGTCAACAATACAATAATATAAGAGACATACAAGAGAAACACAACTGCTTTACAATATCAAACACAAATTCCATATTTAGATACAAACTCAAAATGTCATCACATAAACAATTCCAAAATAAAAAATGAAAAAGAAGAAAAGAAAATACCCAACAGTACAACAATATGAGACATACAAGAGAAGCACAACTGCTTTACAACATCAAATACAAATTCCATATCTACATACAAACCCAAAATGTCACCACATAGACTTCTCCAAAATAAAAAATAAAATAAAAACAGAAAATAGTCAACAGTACAACAATATAAGAGACATACAAGAGAAGCACAACTGCTTTACAACATCAAATACAAATTCCATATCTAGATACAAACTCAAAATGTCATCACATAGACTTTTTCAAAATAAAGAAAAAAATAAAAAAGGATGTAGTGAAAAATACAATAATATAAGAGATATATCTTAATACAAACGAAAAATGTCACCGCACATAGATTTTTGGAAAATAAAAAAATGAAAAAAATGAAAAGAGAAGAAATAAAAAAAGATGGTGGAGAGTGAAACGTTAGGAGAGATAGGCGTACAAAGGAAGCAGCACTGACCGCGCTTTTTAATTTCCAGAGAGAATTCCATATCCTCGAGCGGCACGTGGTAAAACATGGAACACATGTGCTCCATATACGTGCAAAGCGAATTACTTCTTCGGCATTGTTAATGACGACCCCGTATGCTCGTCACGCGTTTCAGCATGTAGGTACGCGCGGCCGTGCGACGAGAATGGCGGCCGGCGAGAAGCGCAGCGAAAGTGAGGGCAGACTTTGCTACCGGTGCGCGTCACGATCGCGCAGCGCGGCTAGAAATCGCGAATTTCCTGCTCCTATCGGCCAGACCGGCTCGCCTTCGCCCGAGTTTGATAACTTCTCCGTGTGTGCACGCGCCTCCCGGCCGTTTCTTTTCTCGTCTACACGGCGAAAGGTGAAACTGGGGATCGGCCGTTTCCCGTTACCATTAAATGCTAATTCGTCGGGAAAATTTGATCCGATTTCGAGTTCACGAGGATCACAACTGCCGATCGAACACTTTCAAACGCGGTTATTTTTGGGATATTGAGAAAATTGTAAATTGCGAATTTGTCCGTCCTTTTTAGGATTGCCTGTCCCCCTTATTTCTTCATATCTAATTAATTTTTCATTTTTTAATTTACGTTTTTAATTAATTAATGAATTAATTTTTATTTTTATTTATATCTTAGATTTATTTATATATTTTAATTTTTGAGTTTACGAGATTTAGAACTGGTTATAGAAGAGTTTCAAACGTGGTTATTTTTGGGGTATTGCGAAAATTGTAAATTGCGAATTTGTTCGTCCTTTTTAAGATTGCTTGTCCCCTTTATTTCTTGATATTTCATTAGCTTTCTATTTCTTAATTTATATTTTTAATTAATTCATTAATTTATTTGTATTTTTATTTGTATTTTATATTTATTTATATAGTTAAATTTTTGAGTTCACAAGAATTAGTTTTTGGTGTATTGCAAAAATTGTAAATTGCGAATTTGTCCATCCTTTTTAGGATTGCCTGTCCCCTTTATTTCTTGATATCTAATTAATTTTTCATTTTTTAATTTACGTTTTTAATTAATTAATGAATTAATTTTTATTTTTATTTATATCTTAGATTTATTTATATATTTTAATTTTTGAGTTTACGAGATTTAGAACTGGTTATAGAAGAGTTTCAAACGTGGTTATTTTTGGGGTATTGCGAAAATTGTAAATTGCGAATTTGTTCGTCCTTTTTAAGATTGCTTGTCCCCTTTATTTCTTGATATTTCATTAGCTTTCTATTTCTTAATTTATATTTTTAATTAATTCATTAATTTATTTGTATTTTTATTTGTATTTTATATTTATTTATATAGTTAAATTTTTGAGTTCACAAGAATTAGTTTTTGGTGTATTGCAAAAATTGTAAACTGCGAATTTGTCCGTCCTCTTTAGGATTGCCTGTCCCCTTTATTTCTTAATAACTGACTAGTTTTTCATTTTTTAATTTCTTTATTTATGCCTTGGATTTATTTATATATTTAAATTTTTTAGTTCACGAGGATTAAATTTTGGTGTATTGCGAAAATTGTAAATTGCGAATTTGTCCATCTTTTTAGGATTGCAAATAAGTATATAAAATTGTATATAAATAATATGTATAAAATTCCATAAAAATATTTTCTTCTACCCCAAATAATTCACAAGTAAATTTAAGCGTGGAAATTAAATGGCTCACTCAGTATATACCGTTCTTTTAATTTTCCTTATAAAAATGCGAATTAAGAGGAGGGTTCGATTTTTCTTAATTCTTATCCCCATTTTAGGAACCTCTGACTAATCTTGTTTTGGCCTGCCAGAGCATAAATTTTGGCCAACAGCTTCGAGTCGTTTCTTATATTTTTTTCTCTCCTACGAACAGTTGCCAAAGCGTAATCACGTGCTTGCTATCCTTATCAGTCGAACTACATATCAGTTCCTCTACTTCCTGCGCCCATGGAACGTTCCATTCTGTTCTGCACATTGTTCCACGCACGATTCCCTAACTTTTCTAATTTACGACATCGGCTATCTCAGCCTTTTATAATACATTATCCCGCGGCTTATAATTCATTCGGAAATGAGTTATCTTTATCGTATTTCGCCCACAAAAGTGCCATTTTTCGGTAAAACCGCGATTCTTACGGTTATAATGCTTTGTTGTTATATTTTAAGAAACGTGAAGATAGAAAATTAGGTATTCCTTAATTAAAAAAAGTAACAAAATAATTTTTGGGAGATTAATTATTTCGAAGAGGATATATCGATTAATCCTGCGAAAATGAATTATTTTTTAATTGATATATAGGGTATCGTATTTTTCTTCTTTCACTCCCTATATAATCATATATATATTATTATATCAAGTATGCTTAGGTGTATTAATTTTCATATATTCTATTATATTAATCATATATATCATATATATATATATCAATCATATTATATTAATGATATATATTAATAATTG
>NW_016908721.1:394901-414643 GCF_001483705.2 Eufriesea mexicana | reverse complement strand
ATTATTATTATGTATTCTATTACATAGACTATTATATATTATATTACACATATATCATTATTAAATATATTGTTATAGGTATATTATACTAATACCAAATTCTGCAATTGCAAATAAAATATGGTGGCTGACATACTAAAGACACTCGATTGAAGTTACTCTCCATAGCATACTCATCTAGAATTCGATATGAAGCATTGGTTATTCGTCAAAGGAGGATGTCGATCGGAGCGAAAGTGACTGCAAAGATCGCCATGCGTCACGGTGCATCGCTTTACCCAGCTGGCTAGAAACTCGCAACGAGGGTTTCCTCTTCCTGTCTCCCAACTGTTTGCAAATCGAATAAGTATGCGTACGAGCCTTACGCGACTCCTCGTACACTTCTGCGAAACCATCCTCGAATGAATGGAATTCCAATTTAGCCACCGTGGACTTCCTCGATCGCAACGCCAATCTATTTCCTGCTTCCAATTGCCAACCTTGAAATACAATAAACATATTTCACTTCGAACTCGTTCACCTAATCATCCTAAGTACTGCTGTTTATGGCTAACTTTTGGATTTCAAAAGTCTGGACATCTGGATTTCCAGGTTTCAGAAGACTTCACATTTGGACTTCCAGGTTTCAGAAAACATGACATCTGGACTTCCAGGTTTCAGAAGACTAGGTCCTAGATTCCAATGTCAGAAGACTAGGTCCCAGACTCCAATCTCAGAAGACTAGGTCCTAGATTTCAATCTTAAAGGACTATGTCCCTAGACTAGGTCTCTAGTTTTCTAGATTTTAGGCTTCAAAAATCTTCTGTTAATAAATTCTTTGAGAAAGAATGGCTTGTTAGATCTAGAGCCTCTTAGGATCTCTTAGAGTCCAGAAGTCTAGCTTTCTGGACTCCTAGACCCAGAAGAATCGACTTCTAGAGATGTAAAATAGGTCCTAGACTCCAATGTCAGAAGACTAGGTCCTAGATTCCAATCTCAGAAGACTAGGTCCTAGATTCCAATCTTAGAAAACTAGGTCCATAGACTAGGTCCCTAGTTTCTTAGGCACTAGGCTTCTAAAATCTCCTCTTAATAAATTCTTTGATAAAGAATGAAAGATTATTAGATCTAGAGCCTCCTAGGATCTCTTAGAGTCCAGGAGTCTAGCTTTTTGGACTCCTAGACTCCAATGTCAGAAGACTAGGTCCTAAACTGTAATCTTAGAAAGCTAGGTCCCTAGACTAGGTCCCTAGTTTCCTAGGGAAACTAACATAAGGAATGTTTGTTAGATCTAGAGCTTCCTAGGATCTCTTAGAGTCCAGAAGTCTAGCTTTCTGGACCCCTAGACCCAGAAGAATCGACCTTTAAGGACCTAAAATCTCTTCTCAAGCAATTATCTGATATAGAATTACCTGAACCCCTAGATTTGTACTCCTAAGCCTAGGATTCCAAATTTCAAAATTTTCTAGACCCCTAGACGTTAGAATTACTAGGCCTCTATAGACTCCCAAAATCTTTTTTCCATAAATTATTTATATTTTATATTGTACACTTCTCAATCCCATAAGTTTAGATTCCTAACCCTCTACGCTTATGGAGAATATCGTTCAGAATATAGACCTTCAACCACTTAGACTTTAGAAATCTAGTATGATAGCATATCGTTTCAATGAAATATTTTGTACAGAGTTATCGGTGATGAAGGAATTATGTATCATGAATCAACGTGATTATTATATACCCTTTTGCATGAAAGATCAAGGTATGTTCGTTTATTGCATTCCCCGTACATTCTCTCGCGTTTATCACCTAATTATTTATCACGAGAACAATCCGTTGTGTGGTGGTAATTTTACGTGGAAAACGTGAATGACGTTAGAAATGTGCGTTAAAAGGCGGTGGAATTCTTTGATGTCGTTTACCGAGCAGAGTATAAATGAACGTGTGTGGAACGTATCATTTACGAGCGGAACGTTTCAATAAAATATTGCGCAAGCCGTGGCTTTGGTAATTCATAAGAGCCGGTCGATAAGAGATAATCATACGATTAAAGAAAATTTGCCACTTTCAAAATTGCTGTTCGATTGCTGTTATATTGATGTATCGAAAATATTGCGAAGTTTGTATAAAAAAATAAAAATAAAAGATGCGGCCAATTATGGAAAAGAATAGTTGACAGTTTTTCTGTAAAAAAATAGGATTAATAGAATAAAAAGAATTATTCAAATCTTAGCATTCAATTCATTTGAGACAGATGTACTAGGTATAGGATATTATGTAGCATGGAATGATTATATTTGCTATTAAAAAGGAATGTGTTCCTGAATTAATCTCGTATCGATGACTCCAACAGTGTCTAAACACTTCAAACTTGACTAAACTTAATAAGCAAAAATAAGAATCTTGATAAATAAGTACCTCAAACTTAATCAAACTAGATCAAACTGTATAATTAGTAACACCAGTTTGGATCAAACTCTTTAAGCTGGCTTTATAACTCTGATATTGATGAAACTAACCAATCAGCAACAACAATCTCAATTAAATTCATCAAACTCGATCACACTCAAAAACCAATAACAATAATCTGGACCAAAGTCTTCAAACTCGACGAAACTCACCAACTGACAATAGTAATTTGGACCAAATTTACCAACCAGCAACAATAATCTCGATGAAGCTCCTCAAATTCGTTCACACTTAACAACTAACAGAATCAATCTCAATCAAGCTTCTCAAACTCGACCGAACTCACCAATCAACAAGATCAATCTCAATCAAACTTCTCAAATTCAATGAAACTCGTCAAATAACAACCCCAAGCTCAAATAAGCTCTTTAAACTTGATCAAACTGAACAACCAACAACACTAATCTGGTCCAAACTCATCAACCAACAACAAAAATCTCAATCAAGCTCCTCAAACTTGATCAAACTCAACAATTAATAGCACCAACCTAATTCAAACCTCTCAAACATCACCAAACTCAATAACCAACAACACCAATTTCAATCAAGCTTCTCAAACTTGATCAAACTCTACAATTAACAACAGCAACGTCACTCTCAGCCTTCAAACTTCACCAAACTCAATAACCAACATCACCAATCTTAATCAAACTCCTCAAACTCGAGCAAACTCACCAATCTACAACACCAATCTCAATCAAACTCCTTAAATTCAACCAAACTCATCAATCAACAACACCAATTGCAATCAAACTCCTCAAACTCGAGCAAACTCACCAATCTACAACACCAATCTCAATCAAACACCTCAAATTCAACCAAACTCATCAATCAACGACAACAATCACAATCAAACTCCTCAAAATTCAACCAAAGTCATCAATCAACGACACCAATCACAATCAAACTCGATCAAACTCAACAACCAACAAATCAATCTCAACTAAACCTCCAAACTTGATCAAACTCAACAACCAACAACATCAATCCAACCCAAACCTACCAATCTTACCAACAATACCAATCTTAATCAAACTCTTCAAATTCAACCAAACTCCTCAATCAACAAGACCAATCACAATCAAACTCGATCAAACTCAACAACCAACAACATCAATCTAACCCAAACTTACCAATCTTACCAACAATACCAATCTTAATCAAACTCTTCAAATTCAACCAAACTCCTCAATCAACAAGACCAATCACAATCAAACTCGATCAAACTCAACAACCAACAAACCAATCTCAACTAAACCTCCAAACTTGATCAAACTCAACAACCAACAATATCAATTTAATCCAAACTTACCAATCTTAATCAAACTCCTCAAACTTGATCAAACTCGATCAAACTCAACAACCAACAAACCAATCTCAACGAAATCCCTAAACTCGATCAAACTCAACAACCAACAACATCAATCTAACCCAAACTTACCAATCTTACCAATAATACCAATCTTAATCAAGCTCCTCAAACTTGATCAAACTTCTCAAACTTGATCAAACTCAACAACCAATAACAGAATCTCAAATTCCTACTCCTCAAACCAACTCCATCTTCATCCACGACAAAAATTTCATCAGCAGTCCGATCTGTACCGAAATTAATCATGACGACGTATCCCAGCAACTTTTCCCGCGCTCGATCAGCACGATCTCCCAGTTCAGCTCGAAGATAGTGTTCCGCGACGACTAGCAAGCCAGAGGGAAGCGTCTTTGGAGTCGTCTGGTTCACGCGGTCACGTAAAAAGGAATTCCAACGGATGGCCGTAAATGGCGCGAACGCGGCCGGTCGTAACACCTTAATTGATGCCGTGGCAGGGCCGCTTTCCAGCGGGGCAAATGAAGCTATTAGCTCGCCGCTTTGGCCCTGCTTGGCCCCTCGTCGCGCTGTCGCGACGTCTTCCACGCTAACAAGCCGCCTAACGTATACATCGCACGGTTGCGCGGACGCAAAATATGTCGGTCGCAACTTTCTCTTCGCGCAGCGGCTCTCAGATACACTTCCTGCTTCTGCCGGGCCGCGCGCTCACGTCTGGAACGAGCACCGACAACGCGGAACAAGGACGGAGGTTGCCTTTGGGAAACTTCGCGGCGCGCCGCGACGTGGCGTTGCGTAAGCCCCAAGCTGTTACGCTGCTCCGGCTGATATCTCTCCACTGGCTCCTTACTTTTCCAATCTTTTTTCATTTTTCTTTTCCGTTTTTTAACCCAGAAATTTCGCACTCATTCTCCAGATTCTGCGCAGCTTTTGATTTTCCTCTATATATTATCAGTAATGGGGTATATTGTGGAGGTGGTGGGGGTTTTAAGTGGAACATGTATTTCTTCTTCATATTCTTTTTTCTTTTTTTAATTGAGTTGTCTTGTTGATGGAGAGGGTATTATTTTCTGAGTTGTTTTTGAAAATTCTGTGGAGATTTTGGTTTTGATATATTATCGTTGCTAATAATGGGGTATTTTGCAGAGGTGGTGGGGGTTTTAATTGGAACTTAAGTCTTTTGTTCATATATATATATATGTTTCTTAACCTATAATCTATGCTTTGTTAACCTAATACTTCTATACCTTCTTAACCCAATATAATCTACGCTATGTTAACCTAGTAAATTTACTTATTTCTAACTTTTAATTATTCTTTATCTATTATTATAAATTGAAGATACCTTTGTATCTGTTATCTCTATTCTTTTTGTATTTACAAGATTTATATTTATCCTATCTGTCCACGTGTACAAACCTAACCTCACTTTTCTGTTCTTTTTAACGCCTGTACTATTAGTTTTTATATTTAACTATACAGTATCAGTCGAAGCTTCCTTTCTTTACCCTTCTTTTATCAGTAAAAACCCATTTCTTTACTTTAACTTTCTTTTCAAATCTGCACACTCTGAAACTCACACTACGCCACACACGCCCTCTAACCAAGTCCTTGTTCATATATATATATATTTTAATAGAATTTTTCTGATGGAGATAATATTATTTTTTGAGTTCTTTTTGAAAATTCTATGCAGATTTTGATTTTACTAAATGTCAGTATTCAGGGGTATTGGTGTATTTTTGTGGACCTTTTTTAAAATAAAATTATTTTAAATAGGGTGCTGATGTTTTTAGAATTGTTTTTGATTTTGATACATGTTTGACAGATTAGTGTATTTTATGGGTTTCTTGGGTTATGGTTTAGGCAAAATTTGAGCCATTTGAGTTGAAAAAGAGAGGTATATATATTCTTCTGTTTTCATCAATTTATATATTATTTAGGTGTACATAATCGATGAGTAATTTCAGTGTAAAGGTTGTAATATTAATTAAAAAATATAAAAAAGAATAACGAGGCTTAATCTTGGCGAAAATGAAATGATCAATTTAAAATGCGATCGTCATAAATAAGATTTTAGAGAGCAATCCCATCTCTCAATTACCAAGTAAGTACATTAAAGTACATAATCCCCCAACCCTAACCCAAACAAAGAGCCACTCATCAATCCATCCTCGACCCAACCAAACCCCTGCTCTTCGCTCAATTTCCCCGAAAACTAATGCAAGAAACGTCATTCATTTTCCTGTCAGTGTCACTCACCCTCTCTCAATATTACATACACAGCAGGCAACAAAAAAATGGCGCATCCTATAATTTTTAATGTTCCTTAAGCAAATTCGAAGTCATATAACTCGACAAAAGAAACGATCTTATAATCGCAAACCAAATTTGATTTTACAAAGAAAAATTAATATTATCCCATATTTGCTATACAATAAAAATATCTAAACTAAAAATACACTATTTAATTATTATTAAAAACATTTCTATTGTACATTTACCAATATTTTCATATTTATTTCAAAAACTAAATTCATTTTCAAATTTCTAAAAAACTAAATCTAAATTTAACTTTGCTCTTAATTTCCTATATTCATAAAAAGAGCATCAAAATATACAAATTTCCACTATATGAATAAAAATATTGCAGGAACAGTGATACCAAAATTTGAAAAGCGATACTACACTAACCTCAAAATAAGCAAATAAATTTCTAAAACTGAATCTAAATTTAACTTTGTTCTTAATTTCCTATATTGTTAAAAAAGGCATCAAAATATACCAATTTTCGCAATATGAATAAAAATATCGCAGAAACAGTGGTACCAAAATTTGAAAAGCGATACTACACTAACCTCAAAATGAGCAAATAAATTTCTAAAACTGAATCTAAATTTAACTTTGTTCTTAATTTACTATATTGTTAAAAAAGGCATCAAAATATACAAATTTTCGCAATATGAATAAAAATATCGCAGAAACAGTGATACCAAAATTTGGAAAGCGATACTACACTAACCTCAAAATGAGCAAATAGATTTCTAAAAAACTAAATTTAAATTTAACTATCCTCTTAATTTCCTATACTATTAAATAAAGTATCAAAATATACCAATTTTTGTACATATTGATAAAAATATCGCAGAAACAATGATACCAAAATTTGAAAAGCATACATAACCTCAAAATGCAGAGAAAATCATAAACCTAAGATACCATCGTATCATCTACTCCATGTGAATATAACATACATGTAATCCAGGACTGTATCAAAAAATAAAATTCCTTTTCGATAAAAGCACCCAGCGACACGACCCAGAGGGAACATGGCCATTTTCGGGAATGGCTACGAAACCGCGGCAAAACACGCGGCTCGCTCGAAGCCAACTCTCTCCTCGATACTAGGAACAGCTTTTCCAATCCCGGCCGAGCGTACAGAGAAGCGAGTCTTGCGCCCGTTCGGTTTACGTAATGGTAGAAACATCATCGTTAGTCGCAAGACAGTATAACGCCGAGTGCGTTAACCCCGTGAAGCCGAACACGGCTTTCTCCGGCTGGCGAGTGTACCTCCCTACTTCGGCCGCCTTCCTCGTCCACCACTTTCCCCTTTCCTCTCGACACCGCTCGATTAAATTCACCTTCCCCCTAACCCCTTCCTCGAACGCTCCCGATATTATTTTCGTTATCTCTATATATTTTCTATATTTTTTTTCCTTTCTTTTCTTGGGGCTTGAATTTTTTGGGTTTTAATTTCTGTCGTTCGTTTGCTCGATTAAATTCATTTATTCCTTAATCTCTCTCATTGAACGCTCTTTCTGATGTTATTTTCGTTGTCTCTACATTTTCCATATTTTTTTTTCTTTCTTTTCTTGGGGGTTGAATATTTTGCTTTTAATTACTGTCGTTCATTTACCATTTAAATGCCCTAATTTAACGATTTGTTTAATCTTTTTGTTTTTGTTTTTGTTTTTATCATTTTTTAATATTTTTCTCCCTTTTCTTGGAGGTTGAATTTTGGGTTTTAATTTCTGTCGTTCGTTTGCTCGATTCAATTCAGTTATTTCTTAATCTCTCTCATTGAACGCTCTTTCTGATGTTATTTTCGTTGTCTCTCTACATTTTCCATATTTTTTTTCTTTCTTTTTTTGGGGGTTGAATATTTTGATTTTAATTACTGTCGTTCGTTTGATACTCTCTAAATACTCTCTAAATACATTGAACGATTTTTCTATTATTTCTGTTGCCTCTGTTCTTTCTTAATATTTATTTCTTCTCTATTGGGGGTTGAATTTTGGGTTTTAATTTCTGTCGTTTATTTGTACTCTCTAAATACTCTCTAAATGCATGGAACGATTTTTCTTTTATTTTTGTTGTCTCCGTCCTTTTTAAATATTTTTGTCCCCTTTCTTGGGGGTTGAATTTTGGATTTTAATTTCTGTCGTTTGATACTCTCTAAATACTCTCTAAATCCATTGAACGATTTTTCTATTATTTTTGTTGCCTCTGTCCTTTTTTAATATTTTTTTTCTTCCTTCTCGGGGGTTGAATTTTGGGTTTTAATTTCTATCGTACACCTACCTTCTAAATACTGTCATTGAACAATGTTTCTGATATTTTTTTCGTAGTCTCAATTCTTCTTTAATATTTTTCTCTCCTTTTTGGGGGGTTGAATTTTGTGTTCTAATATCTGTCGTTCGCCTACCCTCAAAATACTCTCATTGAACGATTTTTCTGATATTATTTTCGTAGTCTATTCTTTTTCAATATTTTTGTATCTTTTCTTGGGGGTTGAGTTGCGTGTTTTAATTTAAATCGTTCGTTTACCCTCTAAATACTCTTATTGAACGATTTTTCTATTATTTTTGTTGCCTCTATCCTTTTTTAAAACTTTTTACTCTTTTCTAAGGAGTTAAATTTCGTATTTTAATTTCTGTCGGTCGCCAACCGTCTAAATACTCTTATTGAACGATCTTTCTATTATCCTTGTTCCCTCTATCCTTTTTTAATATTCTTTTCTCTCTTCTTGAATTTTGTGTTTCAATTTTTATTATTCGTTTTCTCGATTAAATTCACTCACCCCTAATCTCTCTCATTGTGCTCTTCCCGATATTATTTGCCTTTTCTCTCTACATTCTCAATATATCTTTTTCTCTCTTTTCATGGGGGTTGAATTTTGTATTTTAATTCGTATCATTCGTTTTCTCAATTAAATTCACCTACTCCTAATTTCTGTTATCGAACAATCTCCCTGACATAATATCCATTGTCTCTGTCCATTTTTACCACTTTTTTCTCTTCCTTTCTTTTATCTTTCAAACATCGAATCCAATTCTTTCTTCATTTTGCTATCGAATCTTTCATTTCTTTCTCGGTGTCTAAATTATTATATATCGAGGGTTACGAGAGTTTGGTTCCTAATGCGTGAGAAGAGTACAGTAGGTTAATTGACGGGTTACAGGAAGTCGAACGTAATAGGAAAAGGGTGACTAGGAGCATATAGAAGGAAATGAGTGGTAATTTATCGAATGGGGTGGATAGGGTTGGATTTGGGGTGAAGGAGGTTCTTGGGCTTGGGAATCGTGATGGATCGTGGTAAAGTTGGAGAGGTCGATATTCCGAAGATAGGGGTGAGTTTCTCGATAAATTTCGTGATAAGCTTACAATAGTTCGCAAGAAGTTGAAGATTCCGAATTTTCGAAGAAGTCATTGTACGAGTCAGACACGTGATATTCACGTTTGACCTGAAATATCGATAACGTGTCAGGCCCGTGATATTCATGTCCGACCCGAAATGTCGATCACGAGTCAGACTCGTGATATCTACGTTTAGCATGAAATTAAACAACGAGCCTGACTCGTGATGTTCAAGTTTGGCCTAAAATTTTCATCACGAGTTAGACTCGTAAAAATAGCGCAAGGGGTTAACGCGTTAAAGGCGATTTTCGTTCATGGCGATGCTGTCAATAAGGACATAAAACAGTCCAGTCACTTAACTCGAGACGTGTGGTCCTAGGGCCGCAACAGCGAGCGCGTATATGTGTTTCTGGGCCATAGCAATGCTTTCACGTGGGACTCATTTATGAGTCCCTGGACCCTATCAGTTGTTTTCGTCCAACGCATATATGTGGCAGTTTGCAAAGGATTAACCCCTTGACTACTGTGGGTGCCTATGGGCGTTTAGAAATTTTACGTTTGTGACGCAGAGGACGCCTATGGGCGCTTGGAAATTTTGTGTTTGTGACACGGAGGACGACTATGGGCGCTTGGAAATTTTTCGTTTGTGACACGGAGGGTACTTAAGGGCGTTTGGAAATTTTGCGTTTGTGACACGGAGGGCGCCCATAAGGGCTTGGGAATTTTGCGTTTGTGACACGGAGGGTACTTAAGGGCGCTTAGAAATTTTGCGTTTGTGACACGGTGGGTACTTAAGGATGCTTGGAAATTTTGCGTTTGTGACACGGAGGCCGCCCATAAGGGCTTGGGAATTTTGCGTTTGTGACACGGAGGGTACTTAAGGGCGTTTGGAAATTTTGCGTCTGTGACACGGAGGAAGTTCATAACCGCTTAGGAATTTTGCGTTTGTGACACGGAGGGCATCCATAAGGGCTTGGGAATTTTGCGTTTGTGACACGGAGGGTACTTAAGGGCGTTTGGAAATTTTGCGTTTGTGACACGGAGGGCGCCCATAAGGGCTTGGGAATTTTGCGTTTGTGATACGGAGGGCGCCCATAAGGGCTTGGGAATTTTGCGTTTGTGACACGGAGGGTACTTAAGGGCGTTTGGAAATTTTGCGTTTGTGACACGGAGGACGCCTATGGACACCTGGAAATTTTGCGTTTGTGACACGGAGGGCGCCCATAAGCGCTTGGGAATTTTGTGTTTGTGACACGGAGGGTACTTAAGGGCGCTTAGAAATTTTGCCTTTGTGACTCAGAGGAAGCCCATAAGCGTTTGGAAATTTTGCGTCTGTGACACGGAGGAAGTTCATAACCGCTTAGGAATTTTGCGTTTGTGACACGGAGGGCATCCATAAGGGCTTGGGAATTTTGCGTTTGTGACACGGAGGGTACTTAAGGGCGTTTGGAAATTTTGCGTTTGTGACACGGAGGGCGCCCATAAGGGCTTGGGAATTTTGCGTTTGTGATACGGAGGGCGCCCATAAGGGCTTGGGAATTTTGCGTTTGTGACACGGAGGACGCCTATGGACGCTTGGAAATTTTGCGTTTGTGACACGGAGGGCGCCCATAAGCGCTTGGGAATTTTGTGTTTGTGACACGGAGGGTACTTAAGGGCGCTTAGAAATTTTGCCTTTGTGACGCAGAGGAAGCCCATAAGCGCTTGGGAATTTTGCGTTTGTGACACGAAGGAAACCCATAAGCGCTTAGAAATTTTGCGTTTGTGACACGGAGGGCGCTCGTTTTCACAAAAATGGCGCACATCGTAACTCAATTCCTGCCGTATGGTACAACCGCTGCGTATCAAAATCCGCCGTAGTCAAGGGGTTAATAATATTCCGGAAGGGAGGAAAAATGAATTTGGGTCCACCCCGTATACTCAATACTCGGACCCTAGTTCCTGTACAGAAAATCTAGCGGTATTCAGCGAGATTTCACTAACGGGGTACCAAAAAGCGTTACTTAATCTCCTCATACCGGAGGTTTCTGGCAATCCAGCGGTATCTACGATCGCAGTCCGAATTTCCACGGTCTGCTGCGCGACGCAGGAAAGAAGCGGTGCGTGGGCCTGGCCTCGCGGTGCGTGCGTGGAGCGGAAGAGGAAGAGGAAGAGGAAGAGGAAGAGGACGAGGAACGAGGAAGAGGAACGAGGGTGTGGAGGGCCGCGTCATTGGGCAGGGTGGTGGGGTTAGGGCGCCCTTGCCCTTGGCATTGCCGCTCGATACGAATAGTCAGGGCTGTCCAAAACGGTGCCGTGGCGATTTAACGTGCGCGTGAGCCTGGCGCACGCCGGAAACCGAGTGGCGTGGAGGAGGGAGACGCCAATTTCCGTTTCTCTTGCGGACCTCACGGCCGCCGTTTCCGTGGCCGCGAGGGCCGTGTCATACTTTTCCCCGGGGATTCCCTGCCGACCATCGATCATCTTTTACGGGGCTTCCACTTTCGTTTCACGCTCCTCGCGATTTTTCTTTCTTTCCATTTTTGGGGGTGGAAATTATTGACGCGGCATTCTATGGGAAATTTGTTTTTTTTTTCGGGGTCTACGGTGGTTTGAAGGTGTATCATTATAGGTGGGGGGTTACAATCGTTCGAAGTTGTACTATTATAGGAAAATTCTAGGGAAAATTTTTGTGACAAATTTACATCGATCCAAAGGTGTAGCCTTATAGTAAAAGTCTATGGGAAATTTTTTGGGGGGATTTACAATCGCTCGAATGTTTACCACTATAAGAAAATTCTGTGGAAAATTTGTTTAACGAATCTACACTGATTCAAAGGTGTACCCTTATAAGTAGAGTTCTTCAGGAAATTTTCTTTATGGGGTCTACAGTCGCTGAAAGATATGCCATTATAGGAAAATTCTATGGAAAATTTGTTTTACGAAACTACACTGATCCAAAGGTGTACCCTTATTCTAAAATTCTATGGGAAATTCTTTTTTGGGGGGGGTCTACAGTCGCACGAAGGTGTACCATTACAGAAAAATTCTAGGGGAAATTTTTGTAACGAATCTACACCGATCCAAAGGTGTACCATCATAGTAAAGTCCTATAAAAAATTTTTTTTACGAAACTACACTGATTCAAAGGTGTACCCTTATTCTAAAATTCTATGGGAAATTTTTTCAAGAAATCTATACCCATGAAAACGTGTACTATTATATTAAAATCCTATGAAAAACTTTTTTTAATGAATGTACACTGATTCAAAGATGTATCACTATAGTAAAATTCTATGGAAGACTTTTTAATGGATCTACAGTGGTTCGATGGTGTACCATTATAGTAAAACTATACGAAAATATCTTTTTGAAGAGCTTATACCGATCTGACAGTGTATAGAATTTTACCTATAGCAAATTTTTTGAATAAATTTATTCTGATTCGAAGATAAATCATTACAGTCGAATTCTACATCAAACTTTTTTGAAAAATCTACAGCGAGCTAAAAATTTCGAATTTGACTATAATGGCGTTCACAGGTAATTTTTCTACACCCTGTATATGGGTAATTATATAGGTGTTGTCGATAGTTGTGGAGGAGGTATAGAGAAAGCATGTGGCCATTTGGGGGTTGCATTTAATTGGTTTACTAACCTAACCGAAATCTAAAATTCTAAACAAATTAAAAGAAATAATTTCCATCGTACAAAAGTATAAATCAACATTCAAAACCCACTAATTTAAATTCTTCAAACCATGCACAACCTAAGTATTCGAAATTTAAAATTTTAACATTAAACTTCTTGAAATTTAAGCTCCAAACTTATAATTGGAGCAAATAATTTCCACTGTAAAAACTATTCACTCCAAATATCAATAAAAATCGGAAATCCAAACACTCCAATCACCCCACCTAACCTTAAAATTCCAACCAACTTAAGCTCCATAATTTTTCCCATACAAACCACTCACCCCGATTATTAATAAAATTCGAAAACCCAAACACTGCAATCACCCCCACCTAACCTTAAAATCCCACCAAAATTAAACGAAAAATAATTTTTCCTATCCAAACTGCTCTCACAGTAACTACTCTCCCAATAAATATCAGAAATCATTATTGTGTAAACATACATCTAAAGTTCACAAAAGAATTAATAAATTTTGTTTATCATTTTTTGATAATTTATCATAATTTATCATTTATCTTTCAACGGAAATTAATTCCGACCAGTATGACATCCAAGTCCAAATGTTAATACAACCGCAAAGAGTTAATTAAACCTAGAAAGCCTGCGAATCCTGAAAACTTACTCATTCCGGCTAACCTCAAAAACTGGAAACGTAGCCAGTACACAGAAGGCGGCAAATTCGAGGAGGAAAATTCAAACATCCTGGATAAAAGTTTGGGTAAGCGAATGCGTGGTGTACGCATGCCCTCGCCCTTGCCCTTGGTCGATACTCACCCCCTGGAAGTGTGCTTTTTTCCGGCGTGAACGCCACCCTCGGTCGGCCGCTGGCTTGCGTTTCTTCGGCGGCCACGTGGCGACCACGTGGTCCGTCGCGCAGCGCCGCGCATGCGCACACGCAGGGCCACGAGCACGCCACCCCACGGCCGAGGTGAACGCACTGGACGAAAGTAGGCTAGGCGTGGCCTAATTGCGAATCTCCGATACTTAATGGGAATCATTTAGATTAAATGATTTCCAAGTCTTGCAGCGTGAATCTATCCGTCGACTAAATAATTTCTTGCCACGCTGCGGAGCTATATTTGCCTTTCTGTCTTCGAAGTTTGCTCGGTTGCAGGAAAATGAAGTCGAGAACGATGTATTTGGTTTCAACTTATGTAACGGATCTAATTGTAGGCCCGATCGGCCGGGAGAAGTAAACACGTTGTTAAACGGGGGTAGTCATAGAAGATGGTGATTTCCATGTGGATTTTGATGACATATTGCAGCGTTTATTAATTTATTAATGTACACACGGGTGGAATGTTAAATGGTTAAATTTGAAATTAGATTAAATAATTGGATTAATTTTGTTGCTGCTGATTATTGTTAATTTGGGAAACCATTAAGTTAAACAATTAATTGTTAAAATGTTAATTTGTTGGAGGGTAGTGGTATGTACGTGCAGGTTTGAAATTATTATTTAAGAATAGGATGACTGATCTACTTTGTGTAACTAGATATAGTTTCAGTTATAGTTACTGTTGGTACACATTTGATGTCAATTGGAATGGAATATAGTTACACATTTGATGTCAATTATAATGGAATAATGAAAGTAAAGAAGTACACGTAATTGCAATCCTATTTGAATAAAAAGGAATATTAATTAATTATGGGTAATAAAAATGGAAAATTTGAAACTAGTTATTTCAACAATTTTTTTTAAATTTTATTTTTGAGGGAAAACATATGGAAAAATTGATTCGATTTATTATGTTATTTATCTATAAGATGAAATATATAGTAAATAAAATAATAAATAAAATATAGTAAAAGATTTAAGTATTGTATAAAACAAAATTCGGAGTCAAAAGTTTATTCGAGATAGTCTTAACTAGGATTAACTACACCATGGTTTTTAAAATACACCATAAATGCTATTCTGATATTCCTAAATTTATTATTTTATCTGTTCAATGATGCTTATCTTTCAAAAATGCTTCCTTCGATAATGGAACACCTCATGGCAGATTAAATCTATCAAAAACCTGTTTATAATACTAATTAAGAAAATTTCAAAATCACATTTATTTCTCTATATACCACACCCCATTCTCTCACAAAAATACAATATAATTAAAACTCATTTCTGAAGAAATTCATACACTGCATAAAATCACAATTATGTGATTAAACCAAATACCAAAATTATAAAATTAAAGAAAATTTACAAAAATTCCTTTCCAAAAATCACAAAGTCAACGACAAACCAAAAAACAAAGAAACAGTAATAATAATTCAAAATGGATTCAAAATGGAGTTTATGTAATTTCTAATAAATATAACTAAATGGAATACTAAATAGATTCAAAATGGAGTTTATGCAATTTTTGTAATATAACTAAATGGAATACTTACAAAAGGAAAAAAAAAGAAATGGAGAAATGAAAATTGAGGGAACAGAATGGTTGGAGGCCATAGTCGATCGACGATGGCCTAAGCAGTAGCGAAAAGTTATCCCCTTGGAAGATCAATGACCTTGATCGGTTCCCCCGCTGGGGTCGAAGCCCTCCATTCGTCCGTAAGCTATGAATCAGGATGCTCTTTAGGGTCGGTTCACTGACATCTGGTTTTGCCAACAACCGCACGTGGATTAATCGATACGGGAATTATCGAGTCCGCTGCGAAGCATCGTTTACATACATCGGTACCCAAAACGAATTAGAATTTATCCATCTGAATACGATCCTCCGTAATACGAGTCCGCACTGGCAAATATATTCGTCAGGTCGCTCACAGTGTGCTCAAATAATATTGGTAGTCAATTTTCCTATTTTGAAAAATTCATTTTGATCGTGATTCAATTTAGGTAGACGATAATTAGAAATATTTCATTTGCTAGTGGTATTTTTGTATATTGAGAAATGTCAAATGTTTCATTTGCTATTGGTAATTTTGTATCTCGAAAAATTAATTTGAGGAATAATTAGAAATATTCTATTTTCTATTGGTATTTTTGTATTTCGAAAAATTAATTTGGGGAAAAATTACAAATATTCTATTTTATATTGGTATTTTTGTATTTCGAAAAATTAATTTAGAGAATAATTACAAATATTCCATTTGCCATTGGTATTTTTCCTATTTTGAAAAATTCATTTTAATTGTAATTTAATTTAAATAGGCGATAATTATAAATATTTCATCTACTAGTGGTATTTTTGTATTTTGAGAAATGTCAAATGTTTCATTTGCTATTGGTAATTTTATATTTCGAAAAATTATTTGAGGAATAATTACAAATATTATATTTTCTATTGGTATTTTGATATTTCGAAAAATAACGAATATTTCATTTTTTTATTAGTATTTTTGTATTTCGAGAAATGACAAATATTCCACCTTTCCATTGGCATTTTGATATTTGAAAAAATTTAATTTGGGGAAAAATTACGAATATTTGAATGGGTATTGGAATTGTATTTAAAAAAATTAATTTGGAGGATAATTACAAATATTTTATTTGATAGGTATCATTGGGTCGTATGATAGATAGAAAATGATATAAGTTAAGTTACTTCAATTTGAGGTATTTCATTTTTATTTGTATTCTATATATATTCTACTAATTTTAATTTGTATTCATTGTGTATTAGTGGATATTTTTTCATGTATTTTTCATTTGGCCATATTGAAATTAATAATTAATATTAGTATAATAAAAATATGATAATGGAATTAATTATTAAATCATACAATTTTCATCTTTCTGCAAAAATATTTTAACGTTATTGTAGATACAAAATTTTATAATATTACTAATGTTATCCTAATATTAAATTTCATACTTGTTACTGTGGTCAATTTTTTTGTCAATAATTAAAATAATCACTCAGCTGGGTAATTTGTTAATTTAAATAATGTAGCAGTCTTCGTTTTGCCTCCAATTTTCTTTTCCTCATTTTTTTTCTTGTTTTTTATTTTTACTCAGACCACTTTCATAATTACCGACACACTTTTTCCTTTTTAACGAAAGCAATTGATGGTTCTCATCGTGAAAAATACAGAATACAAATGAAGCAGAAATAAAATTTAATTATATGTTCCATTCCATATTTAAAAATTCGTAGCAGAAATTATTTAAATTTCTACATCCGGATGTATCAAAAAATTAATTGAAACGTAATTAATTTTCAGTTACTTCCTAAAAACAATTTTATATTGTTTTATATTATGTTATATTATCGAACTTTCATTTGTATAAATAAAACCATTGGACAATTTTTATCAGGTAAAATGTAAAATACAAATTAAATTAGCACCAAAACTACCAATATATCATACTCGAACGATGCAACAAACAGAAATACCTGTGTACAATCCAAATAAAACTCGAAATTCATTTTCCTAGAACCTGCCAAACATTCCAAAAACTACAAAAATAAAAATAAAATAATTCCAATAACAGTTCTAGTATACAATCATCCCTATCCCAATCTTCCACTCTCCAAAAACCTAACTCGAGCATTATACCAATTTCATCAACCATAATTCCTTTCACATATAAATATAATTCTATATAAATATAAATATAAATATAATATAAATATAAATATAATATAATTTCTTCCACACTAATTAACTCCACTTTCCCAATTTTTTTTTTTAAATTATAGTTTCAGAACACACGATTAAAAAATACAAATATAATTCCATATAAATATAATATAATTTCTTCCATACTAATTACCTCCATTTTCCCAATTTTTGTTTTTAATTATAGTCTCAGAGCACATGACCAAAAAATATAAATATAATTCTATATAAATATAATATAAATATAAATATAATATAATTTCTTCCACACTAATTAACTCCATTTTCCAAATTATTTCTTAAAATTATAGTCTCAGAGCACATAATCAGCATTTAATTTCTGATATTCAAAATAAATATCTATCTTCTACATGGTGTTAAATGTACGGGTTAAATATATTCCCTTGTAAGCACTAGTGTAATTTATGTAATTACGTCTCATCCATGCCTTCATTTTTCTGCTAAGCTATGTCTTCGACAATGTTACTCGTTTGAATAACAACAACCGAATAATTGATCGAATTTAATAATTGGAAATGATTGAAAATTATGGAACTTTTTCGGAGAAGGGTGTTGCGACAGAAACAAAACAGGGAACAAATATAGTATCGTTGGAAGAGATGTAGGGAGAGAGATTCACGAGAGTTTCTTTTTCTGTTACAGGTAAGCCAGCATCCTACTTTTGGATTTCGATTTTAAGGGTTGAGATCTATCGTTGGGGTAAACTCGTCCAGTTTAGAGTAAGTACATGAAATTTGAAGATTTTGGGGAAGGGAGGAGGGTGCAAGTTGAAAAATTAATGACTTCTTTCTAATATTAAGAGAATTAATATTCACTGCTAGTAATGGAAAGATATAAAAGGGTTTGTTAAATGTTAACGTTGAACGATGTTCCGCCATTTTTGACGAACCCGAATGTCCTGGGATTAGTGTCAGAATTTTAAATAAAAATTATTTATTACATTATTTGTATACACTCTATTCAGGAAACAATTACAAATCAGTAGTCTAATTTTCGAAGAACCTAAAACTGGAAATGATTTTGAAAATCAGGTAGAAATAAATATCTTCTTTGGCCAGTCTTCATGAATCGGAGTTACATTCAATACAGCTCAATTACATTCTAAGAATTTTCAATGGACACTCACAAAATAAAAGAAACAAATGCAAAAATGGACTGCAAATAATTTGTTCAAAAATGAATATCTTCCTTGGCTATTCTTCATAAAATCTCACAGTTTAACTACATTAAAGACACCTCCAATTAAGAGCCACAGAGATCCCCCCAAAATAAGAAAAAAGAAGGAAAAATAAACAAATCCAAAAACCAGTTGCAAATAATGTCTCCAAAAATAAAAATCTTCCTTACCCATTCTTCATAAATCCTCACAGCCTAAGTACACTTAAAAAAGCCCCAATTAAAACCTACAGATATCCCCCCCCCCCAAATAAAAAGAAACAAATGCAAAAACCAGTTACAAATAATTTCTTCAAAAATAAAAACTTTCTTTGCCAATTCTTCGTTGATTCCTACAGTCCATTTATATTCAAGAATTTCTCAACTGACACTCACAGGTACCCCTTCAAAAAAGAGAAAATACAACAATAGCAAAAATCAGAAACAAATCCAAAAACCAACTGCAAATAATGTCTGTAAAAATAAAAATCTTCCTCTCCCATTCTTCATAAATCCCTACAGCCCAATTACATTTAAGGATTCCTCAACTGATACCCACAGACGCCCCCCAAAAAGAAAGAACTCAACAACAAAAATCAGAAAAAGATCCGAATATCAACTGCAAATAGTCTCTCCAAAAATAAAAATTTTCCATGCCCATTCTTCATAGATCCCTACGATCCAATTATATTTAAAGATTCCTCAACTAATATCCACAGGAACCCCCTGCCCCTAAAAAAGAAAAGAAAGTACAAAACAAAAAAGATTAGGAAAAAATCTAAAAACCAAATGCAAATAATGCCTCTAAAAATAAAAATCTTCTTTGCTCATTCTTCATAAATCCCCTCAGCCCAATTACATTCAAGGATTCCTCAACTGACGCGCACAAGTACCCCCCCCCCCC
>NW_016908721.1:361246-394594 GCF_001483705.2 Eufriesea mexicana | reverse complement strand
ACCCCCCCCCCCCCCAAGAAAGAACGCAACAACAACAAAAATTAGGAAAATATCCCAAAACCAACTGCAAATAATCTCTGCAAAAGACAAAAATCTTCCTCGCGAATCTTCATAAATCCCCACAGCCCAATTACATTCGAGGAATCCCGAATCAAGCTCCACAGGCAGCCCGAGAAGAAATCCGAGAAGCAATACCGAAAGCCAACTAAAAATGAAACCCTTCCTGGCCCACTGGACGAATCGTCAGAGTCCAACTCGGTTCGAGCAACCCTCGATCCTGAATCGAGCCCCGCGCAGAGGACGCAATCTCGTCGAAAGACAGTCAGACGGGTACCGTGCGGTTCCATAATTTCCATAACATCTTCATCCGCATCTTAATACCTGACGCGTATCCGCGGGGTCAAGTACAGAGCCGAGGAGTTGTCAGATCGGTCGCGCATCGGCGGCGGAAAAAGAGTGCGACAGGCAGTGACGGGGGCGAAAGGGGAACAGGGAATCGGAATCGAGTGTATACGAAGGGTGAACGACCGAAAGGCAGGGGCACTAGGCTGCTACCCTCTGCGACGAGAGAGAAAGACGTATGGGGGTTGCGCGGCGCCCAGAAGGAGTCGACTGTGGCCCAAGTGCGACGCCGACAGCGCCATCTGCGAGGCCGGAGCCGGACAGAGACGGCGAGTCGGTCGACCTCCTCTTGCCCCATTCGTCTCTCACTCTCTCTCTCTCTCGCTCCCTATTCCGCTGGCTCTCCTTCATCGTGCCCACCGAAGAGGATCAATACGGACCACGTGGTGTAGCAGCAACGCCACAGAGAACGACCAACCTAACCCTCGTGCATGCAACAACCTAAACCGGCCAATACCACCGGGACCTACGTTTGACCGTGGGCTTGCATTTTTCCTGGGCCTCTCGCTTTTCCACACCCGATATCTCCGGCTACCAAATCCCTTCGCACGGAGGCCAGACGATGCTCGATGTTGCCCCTCGATCCCTCGTGGCTTGGTATTCTTACGTAATCACACTGGTCGTTTTTATTGCTCTTGCCTGTTGGCTTTAGAGCCACTGGGGTCAGTGCGATGAAATCTTGATTGGCAGTCTGTGTTGGGGTACTGAGAAGTGTCGAGGTTCACAGGGGATGTGCAATGGAACTGTGGCTTTTGTAGTGTCAATGGTGTGACTTGGACCATCGTTTGGTGATACATAGGTAGGTGCCTTGATGTTGTTTTAATATGAAAGAGCTGGTTAGGTAGATCAGGGATCAGCAGTCTGAACTGAGACTCGCAGTGCTGGGGAGAGTTTAGGTGTTTGGCTGAATGTTAAGCAGAGGGATCACTCTAGTACTTTCGTGAATGCGTTTGACTATGTTTGCTTCTTTATCATCCACACTGGGGTTAACTTACGGTGTAGATAGATTTAGACATTTGGTTAAATAGTGAGCAGAGGCATCATCGCTAGTGGGTTCCTTGGATCTAAACTAATGGAGTCCTTTTTTAAACTGTTACTAGTCTACGTCCTTCAGACATGCAGGTATATTTGGTTGTTCGTGTTTCTTTAATTCGAGACGGTTTGGTAAATCTGCATCTAGGGTTAACGAACCTAGGCTGACTCTTTCATCCCTAAACTTCTACTCATCCATGTCTCTCAGACGTACAAACAATTTTCTTAAGTCTACACTTAGAGCTGAGGGATTCCAACTAATTTAGGCTGTAGATGGAGTTTATAAAATGAAAGGATTGGTATAAGCAGATCCTTCAAATCTAGACCTAGAGAAGAGGGATATTAGGTGTCTTGTGTGTTTGGCTAAGTGGACATGAACGAGTTTCTTGTATCTATACCTGGGACTGACGGGTCTGGATTGTACTGGTACCCTTTGACACTGCGAGGCAACTGTGCTAGTGTACCTGTATAATTTACGACGGTGAATTACACGCATATTCGAGAGCCGTGTTTCGATCGTAGACGGACGTAACGAGAGCGCGGCATCGAGAAAGCATTTTCTAATAAAGCTTTCACGAGTCCGCGGCAGATCCTATTTTTGGTCAGCTATCGATCGCGTTACCCTATTCGTGCACTCGATTCACCCCGGGCTTAAACCCACGTCAGTTTGCCGACCAGGGAACGGCCTTTATCTTTCTGGGACACGAAGTCATCGGTGCACAGAAGCACCGATCTGCATCGATGATCTTCTGACCTCGAACACCATAGTCACGGGTCTGGCTCGTTGAATTTCGAGATCACTGATCGGCTTCGAGCTATCGTCTAATCGCGATCCTCGACTTTCCCGAGTGCCAACGTTTACACACCCGTCGTCGACTAAATAAAGAAGCGAACCTGTCTATTTATAAATAAAATTCTAACCAGGAATAACGTATGTAGGTGACGCGTGAACGGAATGCGACGATATCGCGAGCCATCTAGTCGAGGAAATGAGTCGATCCGCGCGATATCGGTGAATATACAGGAAACTACGACAGCATCCTAACTACTAATGGCAAATAAAGTGATGGATTGACCAAGCACCACTGATAACATCACACCCGTGCGTCTTCTCTTTGCTCAGAATCCTCCTAGGCTAAACGCAATTAGGATATCTAATTGTCCACAGGCAGCTGGGATCATTTCATTAGTACAATCCGTACAGCTATCTAGCGATCAAGAGCCAAGATCCAAGGTCCAAATCCTAACACCAAAATCCAAGACCCAAAATACAAGACACAG
The DNA here is from genome assembly GCF_001483705.2 of Eufriesea mexicana. Classification (NCBI taxonomy): domain Eukaryota; kingdom Metazoa; phylum Arthropoda; class Insecta; order Hymenoptera; family Apidae; genus Eufriesea; species Eufriesea mexicana. The sequence continues at coordinate 391,879 of NW_016908721.1, read as the reverse complement.
GACTCAAGACCTAAAACCCAAAATCTAGAACTCAAGATCTAAAAATCCAAGATCTAAAATCCAAATCTGGGATTGAAGATGTAAAATCCAAGATCCAAGACCCTATGTTCAAGGCCCAAAACCCAAGATCCAGGACTCAAGACTTAAAACTCAAAATCTAGGACTCAAGATATAAAACCCAAGACCCAAGATCTAAAATCCAAAATCTGGGACTCAAGATCTAAAATACAAGATCCAAGACTCCAGGTTTAAGGCCCAAAACCCAAGACCCAGGATTCAAGACCTAAAACCCAAGATCTAGGACTCAAGACAACCCAAAATCTAAAATCCAAAATCCAGGACTCAAAATCTAAAACACAAGACACGGGACTCAAGACCCAAAAACCCAAAATTTAAAACTCAAGATCTAAAACTCAAAATTCAGGACTCGAAATCTAAAACCCAAGACATAAATCCTAAAACCCAAGATCCAAGACCCCAGATTTAAGGCCCAAAACCCAAGGCCCAGGACTTAAGACCTAAAACGTAAGACCCAAGATCTAAAACCCAAGACCCAAGACCTAGAATCCAAGATCTAAGACCCCAGATTCAAGGCCCAAAATCCAAGATCCAAGATTCAAGATTCGAAATCTAAAATCCAAGACATATAGGACCTAAAACCCAAGATCCGAAAGCTAAAACGAAAAATTGGGGACAAGACTGGGGACTCAAGGCTCAAAACCGTCCCAGAATGACGCAATATTTTCGCAGGTTACGCCATACGTTTAATCCCGTCACGTGTTCAAATTAACAATTTCCTCGGAGTTATTAACGAAAAGCAAAATGTGTTTTTGGCACAGTGTTCCGTTCGTTAAAACACTCGAGCGCTGACGAGTTATGCGCTAGCATCTCTCGTCTAACGGGCATAGGCAGCGAGAAGAACACAAACACGAAGAAAGAGGGTGTAAAGCCTACCCTTGTAGATTGCTTTGAAGGAGGGTTGCTATTACGGATGGTTTCATACATTGCACACCCCTGACTCCGAGTCTAGGTCGGTCATTCACCTCGTCACCATCCCCACGTTACCCGGCAGCCCCTACCGGCTCCCCACTCCGCGACCGCTGCCACCCTTCGAGCGCAACCTATACCCCTCTCTCGCTCCTCTGCTTCCACCACTATCTCATCCCGGTGACGTCATTCAAGTGGTCCCCACCGACCGGGGCGAAACCCTCCCTCTGTGATACACCGAGGACATGGGAAACGCTGGTGTCGCTCGTTCCGGGGGGGTCAGGGGGTGGGTTTGACGAAGAGGGAACATCGACAGTGGCGTAGAACCACGGGGTGCAGCGAATTTAAAAATTCAACTGACGATGGGGCATCGAGTGTGCCAGTGATCTTGTATCGAGCTGCACGAGCCGGAGGTGAGAGATGACGTTGTTGTCACGGGATAGATGAATAATTATTCGCTCGAACTTCGGATGGTATGTTTCTTTCAATATTTTTTCTTTTTCAGTTTCGTAGAATTTCGTTAAGTTTTAGAGTATCGTGAAGTTGGCTATCGCTATGGTTTCAGGGATTTTAGAGACTCTTGTAGTGCGTTGAAAAACTTTTTCACGAGGTTCATGCAAGTTTCGAGTGAATTTGGTTTTGATAAATGTCGAGATATCGTAGAGGGTTGAAATGATTTTGTTTCTGGTTTTTGGTATATTCTTCTTACGTGAAGAAGTATTAATTGAATATAATACTATATACCAGTGTAATAATAATATTATAATATTATTTTAGTTATGCCTAATTGCGATGTTTAAATAACCTAAAATTCAGTTGAAAAATATACGTGTATGTGGTTGTAAACAAAAATTCCCTATGTCACTATTTAAAAAATTTTCTTATTGATTGAATGACAAAATATGCTTACACCATTTATGTATGTACATATCTATTATCAGAAAAAAATAGAAAAAATGAAAACAAATTTTCAAAATAATTATACAATCTGATCAATTGTTAATAGGAATTCATATTTGTAACTAACTTCACAGGTAATATTTCAAAAATGAAGAAAAGTGACGTGGAGTCTCTTTTCTTACAACCATAAATATACGAAATTGCAAATTAGCATTTAATAATACTATTTTAGTATAATAAAAATAAATTATGACTAGCTGCCATAATTAAATAATCTAAAATTGTTTTGAAAAATATACCTATATGTAGTTGTAAAAAAATAGGTATGTATATACCTATTATCAGAAAAAATAGAAAAAATAAAAATAAATTTTCAAAAAAATTATATAATCTGACCAATTGGTAATAAGAATTTATATTCGTAATTTCAAATGTAATATTTCAAAATGAAAAATGTGATGTGGGGCCTTTTTCTTGGCAACCATGAATGTTCCAAATTCCAAATTAGCACTAAATAATACTATTTTAGTATAATAAAAATAAATTATACCTAACTATGATATTTGAATAACCCTAAAAAATTCTATTGGGAAATATATATATATATGTGATTGTGAATAAAAATTCTATATGTCACTGTTTAAAAATTTTTCTCATTGATTAAACGACAGAACATACTTATACCTATAATTAGCAAAAATAGAAAAAATAAAAATAAATTTTCAAAAAAATTGTACAATCTGACCACCTGATAATAAGAATTCATATTCGTAATTTCAAATGTAATATTTCAAAAATGAAAAACGTGACATGGGGTCTCTTTCCTGGCAACCATAAATGTACCAAATTGCAAATTGCAAAAAAGAAAAAAAAATTTTTGTAAATTAATTCGTAGCCAATTATTCGCGTTTAGAAGTCTATCAATTTGGTCGGATTCACGGCATCTCTCACCGAGGACAAGCATCTCTGGCTTCCTTTCAGCGTTATCGTTTCAGCACACACCACCTACTTGCCCGCCTCGATTTCACGAGGTACTTGACATTTCCGTGAAAGTAGATTAGCAAATCGAAGTCAAAGTTAATACACCGATTGTCCGCGATCTTTTAAAACCAGTCGCAGTCCATTCAGAGAGCCGCCTGCGGATCCATTAACCGATCCACTTCACGGTACAATAATCCGGCAAGTCGAGCGGGGCCCGCGTGAAAGGACTCGCAAAGAGTCCGTCGAATTTCACTGGTCGCAGCTCCTAAAAATCACGATACCTGTATTTCGACTTTCGATTTCTTAATTGCCTCGTAAAATCCCGGCATCACCTGTTTCCTCGAGCGTGGACGCCAGCGTTCCGCGACCGCTGCTGATGAACTCCCGGAAACAGCGTGGCCAATCGAGGGTTAAGGTAATAAAATCGTCGACTTATTATCATTCGATCATGCTAATGAACGGTGCCACCTTTCTCCTAGTCTTTCGTAGCTTTCCTTGGCACTTCGATCTGATCAGTTTCGCCGTTTAATTCGTCGTTCTACGACTTTAGGGGTCTAAACGCTGTCAAAGCTTATTGGGTAACGTGTCTCTTTTTGGGAAAAATGCTGGAGAAACGGGGAATATTGGATGGATATTTGGAGAACGTTAGACGTCCGTGACGCAAGAGTCTCGTCGTCAGGTTGGTTCTGCTGCGAGGGAAAGGAAATTGCTGGAAATTTAGTTAGCTGGCTGGCTTACATAAGCTAGCGTCTGTTTGCGGTACGCGTAATTCCAATCGATAAGCAAACTGGAATGGAAAATCGCAGCCTAATTGAGTTGCGTGACTCCTCTTAGGATAGCGACCGAATGGTTACTGTGAATCGGATGAGACGGACCTTATGACTGATCACTTTCGTGCTAAGCATTCGTTTCCCGGGTCTTCAGGGACATGTCTGACGGGCAGATGGACTCGGTATACTTTGGTACAGACTGTTTGATATAGCGAGATTGAAAGAAAGAGTTGAAAAGACAGAGAAGAAATGGGACAGGAAGTATGACTCTTTTGACAGCTATTAGCCTAGCTAGCTAATAGCTAAGGTTCCTCTAGCGAGTTTACTGTTTTACTCGCCAGTATAGTGAAGACCAGGTCAGAGAGTGCATTCGTAGAAGGGGTACGATTAGAAAAAATTTTTGGAAATGATGGTTTTGATCAGGATCCTTCTCATAAAGACCTTATTAGCAATAAGGAACGTTTCATTTTGGGCCTGCTAGCTAGCTAACAGGCTCATCAGTGAGAGTACAATAGTAGATCTGGTATCTTAGACCAGGTCAAAGTACACTTATCAAAAAATTATAGTTGGCTGGGATTATTCTGCAATCCTGTTTTGGATGAAGGAGCATCCTTCTGATGATGAGTGCCAGCATGAGTTCGTACCTAAATGAAAGGCGCTTTGTTTAGGATCTGGCATTTAGTGGGCTCATCAATAAGGCTATCCTAATTGGCCTAGTGTCTTAAATGCTATTAGAGTAATGGAAACCAGGTTAGTGAATGTATTTATAGGAAGAACATTTAGGAATTGTATTTTCTATGGACATTCCTCTAATGACAAGTGTAAGTGGACTGTCATGAGTCCATATGAGTGATAAAAGGCATTTTGTTTAGGGTCTGCTGCACTTAGACTAAGGCTATCCTAGTTGATCTACTGCTTCAATGCTATTAGGATAGCATAGACCAGGTCAGAGAAGGTATTTATATCAAGGATATGTTTAGCTAGAACATTTTGGAATTGCATTTTCGACGAACATCCCTCCGTTAATGAGCCTGAGCAGATCACACTCCATTTTCCTAATAAGAGAATGGGGACTGAGTCTTGGGGAACTTAGTCGAATGAACTGATTAAATGGCCGCTGGTGTAATTTGTCATTCCGTTAACTCTGGACTTGGTTCATGCACCTATGCAGCCAACGGTACAATCCTCTAACTCCAAGCATGTAATTGATTAAAGTCCTATCGGATGATCTACCTTATGCTACCTTCTAAAACAGTCTTAGAGCTAGCAAATTGATCAGACTGGAGGAAAAATCGCTATCTAGCCACGAGTAGAAGCAATATTACGTCAGTAGACACTTCCTCGTGACAGAAGAAGTAATCTTCACGCGTTTAGCCTAACTTTCGCGGAAATCTACGGCGCTGCAGGCTGCGAGTGAGACTAGCCTGACTTCAGAGAATCGTCTTCGTTTCCACGATCGCTATCGCGGCCCAGCCAAGCCGAAGTCTTCCTGTAAACACGCAATCTGCCGATCCTCTTAATGACCTCTCCCAAAAGCAGCATTGTCCTCTCGCGATCTTAACACGCTCTCTGCCAGTTGCCAACTAGGGTCTGCCTTCTCAGCGGTGCTGCATGACCTACTAACCAAGGAACGCGCGAGGTCTCAGACCCTAACTATTCCCTGGCTATTCTTTCTCTGCCAATTGAAGCTTCTCGAATGCTAGCATTCCTCGTTGTCTGATCCCCGACGTAACTGTCAGACAATCTCCCGGTCTCTCGAGCGACCGGTTGACTCATGAGCTGTGGGTAGATCGGCTATTATGTATCTAGCCATAGACGGTGCACGTCTTCGGCTAGCAACGAAGACACGAGGAGAAAGTTGCCGTGGCATCGTGCACGAGATGTGCCTGTGTCTTGCTGGATAAACCACGTGCAATTGAAAGGGACACGCCGGTTATACGGCGCCGATCATATCGTGAGAAATTCTATCTAGTCGCACGGAAGTCCGCGATAGATCCAGGATAGAGTGCACGGTTAATCTGACTCTGGTACGCGAATTAATACCATCCGCGATATTGTATCGCCATTTCGAAAATCGATTGCGATCGCTTCCGCGTCGGCTCGTGTTCCAGCAATTCGACGTTTCGTTTCGAGTTTCCGCGCACACCGATCGGTCCCAGTGACCCGATTCCGCCGCCAGAGTTCGCTGCTGTGCGCGATTCGGCCACGCTCTGGCAAGATGGCGGAACTTTTAATGGACGATCTGGGAGAGTAGATTTCGGGGTATTAATACTTGATCTGGGAGTTTTGAAGATATGGTTATTTATTCTTAGCTGAATTTCACGTGGTTTTATGGCGAGAGATGGTGCATTTTGGATTTTGAGACTTGTGACATTGGAATGGGTCTTTCTGGGTCCTAAGAGGCTAATGATGAATCGATTAATTATAGTTATAGTTATAGTTATGAGAGGGGACATTTCTAAGCCTATACTAGGCCTAATTTAGAATTAGGTCTGTACTAAGAATCTCTTGGTCTTTTTCTTTTTTCTTTTTTACAATAATTGTAGACTTTTCTCATTTTCCAGGGTTTTTGGGACTTTCTTATTAGAAATTTTGATGTGGTTTTTTATTCTCGATTATTCTCTCGTGTTCAGCTTAATTTCTATGTAATTCTGAGTCATGAGAGGGTGCATTTGGGATTCCATGACTTGTGACACTGGAATGGGCCTTCTTGGGTCCTAAGTGGCTAATGGTGAATCGATTAATTATAATTATGTATTGAAAGGGGACATTTCTAAGTCTATACTAGGTCTAATTTAGGATTAGGTCTGTACTACGAATCTTTTAGTCTTTTTCTTCTTTCTTTTTTTCTTTTTTTGCAACAATTGTAGATTTTTCTCGTTTTTCAAGGTTTTTGGGATTTTCTTATTAGAAATTTTTATGTGGTCATTTATTCTCGATTATTTTCTTTTGCTCAGTTGAATTCCATGTGATTCTGAGTCAGGAGAGGGTGCATTTAGGATTCCATGACTTGTGACACTGGAATGGGCCTTCTTGGGTCCTAAGAGGCTATACTAGGTCTAGTCTATAGTCTATCTAGTCTATACTAGGTCTAATTTAGGGTTAGGTCCCTACTAAGAAGGTCTGTTCTAGTTTTTCAGGGATATTCAATTTTTGGATTTTCTTTTTAGAAATTTGGAAAATTTTTCGACGTTTTCTTGGACCAAGGTGAAACTAAAATTCAATTACTTGAAAATGCAATTTTTTCAAAAGAGGAATGACAATTCTATACACGTTTGCTGTATAGGAGTAGAACTAAAGTACAAATCAAGTACTATATCTTCGTGATTATATCTCTTTGTACACTTTGTGAGAAAGACAACGGAGACCTTCGAAGAATCCTGTTAAGTTGAACGTTAATTGAATGCAGACTCACTTCGTACGTTTCAACAACTTCCTTAAAGAAGATAAAAAACTTATGTTTATTAGCTGCTATTAAGAAACGATCTTCTTCCAATTTCCAGTCGCGGAAACCTTCACACTCTCCCACTCCCTCAGTTACTCGTTGCAAAATGTGTATTACACCATGTAGAATAGTAGATATTTTTATTTCCAATTTTTGTTTTCAATTTTTATTTTCAATTTTCTACATACGAATATTTTAATTTAAATCTAGACTATAAATCTAGTTTAGATTATAATATAGATTATAGTAGACTGTATTAGACTATAGTAGACTATAGTAGAATATAAAATAGTAATTTTCCCTAGTATTATAATCAAATTACACAAATTGTACAAACGCAAGAAAATTAATAATTTTTAATAGTAAATAGTAATAATTTTTTTCTGTTTTTTAGACTATAATATAGACTATAGTAGACTATAGTATACGACAAAATAGTAATTTTCCCCAGTATTATAATCAAACTACACAAATTACACAAACGTAAGAAAATTAATAATTTTTAATAGTAAATAGTAATACTTTTTTTCTGTTTTTAGACTATAATATAGATTATAGTAGACTATAGTAGACTATAAAATAGTAATTTTCCCCACTATTATAATCAAATTACACAAAAATAAGAAAATTAATAATTTTCAATAATAAATAATAATAACTTTTTGCTATGTTTAGACTATAATATAGAGTATAGTAGACTATAGTATACTACGAAATAGTAATTTTCCCCAGTATTATAATCAAACTACGCAAATTACACAAACGTAAGAAATTAATAATTTTTAATAATAATAATAATTACCCTCCGTTTCTAGGCTATAACATAGACTATAGTAGACTATAGTAAACTATAAAACAGTAATATTCCCCAGTATTTTCGTCCTATAATAAATAGAAACCTTCAAAATCGAATTTAACTTCGATTTTAATCGGGACATGCTATTTCGAACGAACCCGACGCACACACAGGACCATTTCACGTGTCGGTAGCTCCACACTGGTACCACGAATGTCGCCTATATCCCTGCGCAGCCGAACCTAACCGGAGAATTAATCCTCGACTTGGTCGGCGACCGATCAATCGCGGCGATGAGAACCCCTGCGCGGGCAAGGCTGCACACACGGCGAGCAGCTAAAGGTGAATGCATCCGCGCTTCCTACATTTACGCAATCGATTCCTCGAACCACGGTTCGCACGTAGCGATCGACACGTTCACCGTCTTACGTACACGCGTGCATCGTGTGAACGACGAATGGGAAGATAATCGTTTCTCATGGATCCGCGAAACGCAACCCGCTCTCATTCAGTCCGGGGACAATGTGTGTGAATGAAGGGGGCTGCAGCTTGACCTGTGAGTCGTGTCTGGGTTCCTGTTCCATGGCGAAATTCGGAAGGATTGGGTCGCGTGTGTTTGGAATTCGCGTAGGTCTCTCTTTTCGTCTGCCTGTATTCTCTATAGTTCACGTACAGTTGACTGATCCGGATGCTTGGGGTGTTTGGGGTGTTTGGGGTGCTTGGGGTAGGTTGGGTTCCCTGACGAGAAGGGTTAGCTTGTAGTATCTAAATTTATTTACCTTCTTTTTATTAAATTTGTTTTGATTCTTTATGGTTATGTTTATTATTTACGATTTTCTCTGTGTGTGTGTGTGTGTGTGTGTGTGTGTGTGTGTGTGTGTGTGTGTGTGTGCGTGCGTGCGTGCGTGCGTGCGTGCGTGTGTGTGTGTGTGTGTGTGTGTGTGTGTGTGTGTATCTGTGTTTATGTCTGTGTCTGTGTGTTGGAATATGTGTCCCTTATAAATCCCTTTGGTTTGGCTGTGTGTTGGAATATGTGTTCCTTATAAGTCCCTTTGGTTTGTCTGTGTGTTGGAATATGTGTTCCTTATAAGTCCCTTTGGTTTGCCTGTGTTTCCTATAGTTCATATTTTGACTGATCAAATGCTTGGGCTACTTGAAATAGGTTAGGTTTGTTGACGAGAGAGGTTAATTTATAGTATCTAAATTTATTTGCTTTATTATTTAATTATTAGAGGTTTTGACAGTCAGATTTATTGTTTACGATGTCTATGTTGGTATTTGTGTAGGTCTCTTTTGCTTTGCCTGATTTTAATAGTTAATGGGAGACTGACCGGTTGGCTAGGACACCTGAGAAGATATTTAGGTTAGGTTAAGTTTCTTGGTAAGAGAGGTTAGTTTACAGTATCGAACATGTGAGGCAATAATATTCCGACTGATTATGTAAAGTTCACTTCACTTCGAAATGATTTACAATATTCAATTTACATATTTCATTTTTATAATATTCACAAACTAATATTATAAAATACAATATAATGAAAGTTATTAATATTGACACCAGTATTACGTTAAATATTATTATTATACAAGTAATACTAACATTTATGAAACTAATTGTCAATATTAATAAATTATGCAATTTTTAATTCAAATTAAAAATTATATATCAACATGCTCCATACCTATTCAAAAAATTTCTGTCAAAAACACGAAATCTATTACGATGTCTATTTAACCCAATAATCATGCTACCAAACCTCACCAAGAGGCATTATATATTAGGTAGCCCCATAAGTCCCATAAGTCCTCGAGCCGGCTATGTTTCTAAACATGCAGAATTATCAATTCTCCGTTTATGGCATCGTACCATAATACATATTGTAGGATTAAGAAAAACAAATTGTAAACCGATCGATATCTTCTAGAAGCAAATCGAAAAGTTATTCTATATAACAAAATTAAGTTGCGCGACTCCTCTACGGGGGGGTGAAGCGTAGGTTAAGGAAAGCATAAAAGCCTGGTCCTTGACAAGCAAAACAGAGCCCTTAGAAATCGGTTGTGACCAGCACAAGCGTGAGTCGCTTGGTGTTGGAAAGAGAGTTTTAAAAGAGTGCGTCTTTTGTCTTTGTGTATTTTCGTTATCTTGGTGTTCTTTCCCTAAGTTAAATCAGTTTACGAGTTTCCAGTTTGTGTTATCGCGTTCTTATTCTTTCGTGAATTTTCGGTGTCTCAAGACCAGTTTCTCCATCCTACGATATAATTATATCATATAGACATAAATCAACCTTAAACGACAGATAGCGTCTATTGATTTCGTATCAAGAAAAAAAGGAAGAAACTTTTGGGACACCCTAATACACGAATACAGTGAGAGGTACAAAAACGGTGTAGCAAAGCCTGCCAGGTTCTTACGGGTCTGATGGTGAATTAGAAATTCGTCGAGATGACCTGGGTGCCGAATCCAGGCTCGCGCGGTCGAGTTTCTGGTGAAAGCTGGTGTTCAGCAGCCCTTGACCTTCCCTCGGCCGAATTCCGGCCGAACGAATCGCCGGGGACTGGTTTCGTAACGAGGCACGGTTTCGCGGTGGCCAGGGCCCCGGTGAAAGGCTTAAAAGTATTTTCGTTGACGAAGGAGCTTGAAAGCGACCCGGGGTGACAAGCGAAAACGAAAGGATTCCCCGACGACGGTGGTTTGCCTGCATAGATGGCGGAGCGTTCGCACGTGATCAGGCCGTTACAGCCAGCGCCGTTGCTTTCGCAAGACTTTCCCTATTGTTTAAAAAATAAAGCCGCGACCGTCCGTCGAGGTCGTTCAACCGATCTGAACGGGCGTGTTTTAAGCAGGTCGTTCAACCTGGCAGCGCGTTTGCGATGGTTTGAAGGTTGGTTAGCTAGGTAGCATCGGGGCAGGGTCTAGGGTGGATGAATGAGGATTTCGAGATTAGACGATTTTTCGGATTGCACGAATTTAGAATCGGGTAATCGATGTTTGGAGTTTTAGAAGGTACCTGTTTGAGACTGTTTGAAAATATTGATTTGGTGAGGTTAGTATGAATTTCGGAATGGATGACCGATAAAAGTTTGGAAATTACGACAATTTTGGGATTGCATGAAATTAGAATCAGGTTATTGATAGTGACAGTGTATTAGGAGATTTTAGAAGGTAGGTTAATTTTGGCACGTGTTTGAGACTGTTTGAGAACATTGATTTGGTGAGTTTAGTATGAATTTCTAAATGGATGACGAATAAAAGTTTGGAAATTACGACAATTTTGGGATTGCATGAATTTAGAATCGTGTAATCGACAGTGATAATGTATTGAAGGATTTTAGAAGGTAGGTTAATTTTGGTACATGTTTGAGACTGTTTGAGAACATTGATAAAGTGAGTTTAATATGAATTTTGAAATGGATGACGAATAAAGGTTTGGAAATTATGAAAATTTTGGGATTACATGAGATTAGAATCGTGTAATCGACAGTGGTAGTGTATTGAAGGATTTTAGAAGGTAGGTTAATTTTGGTACGTGTTTGAGACTGTTTGAGAACATTGATAAAGTGAGTTTAATATGAATTTTGAAATGGATGACGAATAAAGGTTTGGAAATTACGACAATTTTGGGATTGCATGAATTTAGAATCAGGTTATTGATAGTGACATTGTATTAGTGGATTTTAGAAGGTAGTTTAATTTTGGTACGTGTTTGAGACTGTTTGAGAACATTGATTTGGTGAGTTTAGTATGAATTTCTAAATGGATGACCGATAAAAGTTTGGAAATTACGACAATTTTGGGATTGCATGAATTTAGAATCGTGTAATCGACATTGGTAGTATATTGAAGGATTTTAGAAGGTAGGTTAATTTTGGTACGTGTTTGAGACTGTTTGAGAACATTGCTTAAGTGAGTTTAATATGAATTTTGAAATGGATGAAGAATAAATGTTTGGAAATTACAATTTTGGGATTGTATAGTGTATTCAAAGCTTTCAGAAGGTAGTTTTATTTTAGACGAACGTATTTGGGACTGTTTGAAAGCGTTGGTTAGACAGATTCGGTATGAAATTCAGAGTGGACGAATGACGAATTGGAAATTAAACTATTATGAAATTGCATCAATTTAGAATCGTACAATCACTAGTGATAGTGTATTTAAAGCTTTCAGAAGGTAGTTTTAGTTTGGACACACATGTTTGAGACAGTTTGCAAGCATTGGTTGGATAGGTTTAGCGTGAGGTCTAAAATGCATGAATAGTGATTTGGGAAATAGACCATTTTGGGATTGGATGCATTTGGAATATATTAATCGATAGGGATGACATATGCGAGTATTTAAGCAGAGAGTTTAATCTTGGTACGTGTTTGATACTGTTTGAAGGCATTCATTTAATAGGTTCAGCGAGTATTTCGGAATGTATGACGCACGAACGTTTGGAGATTAGTTAAATTTTGTGACTGGATGCATTTTACGCACATAAAATGATAATACATACATATTATAATACTTATATGTGAAATGATAATACTTATATATACAGGGTGTCCCAAAAAAATGTATTCACACTTTACGTGACTATAAAAACAGTATATATTTTACTGTTTAAGTAAACCGTCTTTGCACTTGCAGTATGTTTTCACACTTATGGTAGCACTTTAAAATATATTTACGTTTTTTAAAGTCTAGCTATTATTTTAAATGAGTTATACCTAGAAAAGAAAAAATAAATTAGAAAGGATAAGGTATTAAATTGTGTATACGTTTTTTTTTTTTTGGACACCCTGTATATATATATATGTAATATTTCAAGCGAATTGTTTAATCTTGGAACGTTTCCGAGAGTGTTAGAAATATCAATTCGATGGATTCACCGCGAATTTCAGGATGATTGATTGATAGAGGTTAATTTTAACAGTTTTATGAATTTATTATAACGAATTTATTATAATATTAGGAATAGATTAATTGATAGTAATAGTACACGACTTTCTGAACAAATCTTTCAAGCTTGTCAAGTGTTTGCGACAGTTTGACAGTATCGATTTAAGATAAACTAATTATAAAGCTCGAATGAATAGTTGATGAGGGTTGGAGATACAGATTGAGCCTCGAAACGGTGTTCATAAATTGTGTATTTTTAAAAGAAAGCGAATTTTGTTTTAATATTGGACTGCGTATAAAATAATTCTAAATTCGTGACATTATTTAGGACGAATCAGACAGAGGATTACGAGTTACTATATTTTTAAATAAAATAAAATATTAGGAGACTATTTAATGAAATTTTCACCATTACTCGTGATAGTGGTTACTTTTATCCATTGTTAAATAAGATGACGGATTTTTAAACGACCATAATCGTGTATCCACTATAACCTCAACAAATGACTCAACCAAAGAATATTCTAAAAATTCTAAAAATTTTAATAAATTATTATTCCCATATACGTATTTGAACTTTCACTTTGCTAAATCCATTAAGTTTAAAAAGAAAAGTAGAAAATTATTTTCCAATTTGATACTAAGATTATAAAAATCCAGGATGCTGAATTAATAACACTAACTTATAAACTCATATATTTCCCACTAATTCAACAAACTATTTAACCAAAAAATATTCTAAAATTTCTAATAAATTATTATTCTCATATACATATTTGAACAAATCAATTAAATCCAAAAGAAAAGTAAGAAATTATTTTCCAATTTGGCACTAAAATTACAAAAAGCCAGGATGCTGAATTAATAACACTAACTTATAAACTCATATATTTCCCACTAATTCAACAAACTATTTAACCAAATAATATTCTAAAAATTCCAAAAATTCTAAAAATTCTAGTAAATTATTATTCCCATATAGATATTTGAGCAAATCAATTAAATCCAAAAGAAAAGTAAAAAATTATTTTCCAATTTGACACTAAAATTACAAAAATCCAGGATATCCTGACTTAATAACACTAACTTGTAAACTCATATATTTCTCACAAATTCCACAGCATATATAAAAAAATCCATAAAAACCTAAAAATATTTCTAACTTATTCAATTCCAACTCCAACTCTCTCGCATCTCTCCACTCGCCCAACAAAAACACGAAGACTCGTAAATACATCAAACTCGGGCATCACACCGTTAGCCCGCATCCGTCTGTCGCAATACAGAGGCCAGTCACGAATAAACAAAATCGAAGGCCGATCTTTCGACTGTGATTCAGGCAACTTTCTCGAGCTCGGTGCCTCCGAGTCTGCAACAGGCGCTACGAGTCGGACAAGCAGCCGGAGAGTCGGTTCCGAAGTCGCGTCGATGGCGCGTCTAACGCGAGATGCGACGGTGGCGCCGCCACGGCTCTCCTTTCGCGAGCCTAGGGAAAAATCTGCCGCGGAGGGAAAGGTCAGACCGACGAGGAAGTGGCCGGGAGAATCGCGATAATAAGCGAAGGAACACTTTCTATGCTGTCGAGAGAGGGGCCTCCTGCAGCCTCCTAAATGGAACGTGTCGTCGTGCTCCCAGGGAACCGATGCGCGCGCATGCGCAGTGCGCGCTTCTTGCGCCTCGTGACCGAGCAAACGAAAGCGTGTCGAAACGCATTTCGCGCTACGGAAAATGAAATTCACGATATCAGAATAACTTCTTTCACTTGGTTTCTCGCTCCTTTGTGTACTTGGGCGTTTAGGTGTTACGAGTCTTCGTAAAAATCCGGTCGAAAAGTGCGAAGTGGGACAATGGCGACTCCTCTCGTCCATATTGGAAAAATTCTATAAGATGGCGATCACAGTTGAATAGTACTCGAAGTGATTAGGAAACTGGTGAAGAATATCAGGTGAGATGGATGTTTATCTTTTGAGAGATTCTTATGTTTGTTTATTCTTGACGTGACAGGATTTTGCGTGTGTTTCCTCGGCTTGTCTTCTGGCTCTTGCTATAGGTAACGTAATCTGGAGTACTCGACGAGTAATCTATCAAAGCACCGTCTTCGCTCAATCCAGAGTACCTAAGAACTTCATAGCCTACTATAAACCTCTCTGAATTGCAACATTGGAGCCTCTTCCCCTATCTAATCGAATTACCAAACCATTCGAACTAACCTCCTGATACTGTCTTTCATCTCTCGAATATTTTACCACTAGCAGAAAAATTATCCCTACTTAGATTCTCCCCTGGTCTACATCCTAAGTCTCTTTCTTATACTATCTTCAATTCTGCAAGTTTCTTTCTCAGTCCAGATTTGCCTCTTTATTCTTATCATAGGTGACATAATTCAGGTTGAATAAGAATAGTCAGTATACGGTTTATTATCATCATTAACCTAATCTATCATTCAAAGCAACCACCTAAGAACATCTTTCATCTCTTTAATGTTCACTTCCCAATCAACAGTTCTTCATCTCCACCTAGGTTCTATCTTAGTCTATGTATATTTACTTCTATCATAACGAGCTTAACACCTAAGCCAAAGAATTATCATCCTCTTCCTCATCAACTGATTCGCAAACTCAATCCATCTTTCAAACCAACTTCCTAAGAATATCTTTCATCTCTCTATCATTTAGTTCTAAATAAAGACTTCTTCATCTTCACCTAGTCTCCTTTTCTCTCATAGCCAATGTCTACTTTTTACTTTTATTGCAATATTGTTAGACCCTAACCTCGGAAGACCAAAGAATTATTATTCTAGCCCTCATCAATTAAATCACCAACCTAATTCAACATTCAGACCAACTTTCTAACATCATTTTACATCTCTCTATCATTTAGTTCTCAATAAAGAGTTCTTCATCTTCACCTAGTCTCTCTTTCTCTCCTAGTCTATGCTTACTTCTTACTCTTATCACAATATTCTTAGCCCCTAACCCAAGAAACCCAAAGAATTATCATCCTGTCTCTCATCAATTAAAGCACCAACCCAATCCACCATTTGCAGACCAACTTTCTAATATCATCTTTCATCTCTCTTTCATTCAGTTCTCAACCAGCAGTTCTTCATCTGTACCTAGTCTATGTTTCTCTCTCCCTCTCTCTTTCTCTCTCTTAGTCTATTTCTACTTCTTACTCATATCACAATATTGTTAGCCCCTAACCCAAGAAACCCAAAAAATTATTATTCTGCTCCTCATCAATTAAATCACCAACCCTATGCATCATTCAGACCAACTCTCTGTCGTTAAATTCTTAATAAACAATTCTTCATCCCCACCTAATCTCCCTCTTAATCCACCTTTTTCCTGAAAAGCTCTCGTATGTGGGGCGCGTCTTCTCGGCAAGCGTATCGAGGAACACGATCTCGACTAGGTCTATTTCTCTGTCTCGCTCCGCCACGTTCAGCGTGTTCGCCTAGGCTAGGTCTAAACGCGTCGATGCTAAGCTAAGCGAGCGTTTCTCCGTACAATGGCAACCGGCGTTCGGCCCACGCTATTGCTGGTTGGCAGTGAAACCTCCTGGTGCACCTTCGTCCGCTCGCATCCACTTATCTCAGACGCGAGTGCATCCGTGGCCGCCTTTTACGAG
Organism: Eufriesea mexicana; assembly: GCF_001483705.2. Classification (NCBI taxonomy): domain Eukaryota; kingdom Metazoa; phylum Arthropoda; class Insecta; order Hymenoptera; family Apidae; genus Eufriesea; species Eufriesea mexicana. Next base: position 375,491 of record NW_016908721.1, on the reverse strand, counting down.
CAGCCATTCGCAGAGAGGGCCGTTCGATAGGCAAACGAGCCACACCGAGCTACGATCGAGACATCTTCGTGTCCTGTGCCATCTGTTTGACAGCGTTTTGCTCAGAAATAGCCCGACTATGCACGAAGCCTTCAACGAATTCGGAGATTTGCTTATTTTCGTCAGGATAGGTGCAACTCTAGGTCCAGTTAGGCGGAGTTGCGACCATTTTGTTAGTTTCCTGTGACTGTTAGGTTTTTATTACGAGCAGTCATTCGCAGAGAGGGTCGTTCGATAGATGACATCTGTTTGACAGCGTTTTGCTTAAAAATAGTCCAACTATGCACGATGTCTCGAGATTTGCTTATTTTCGTCAGTATAGGTGCATCTCTAAGTCCAGTTAGGTGGAGATGCAACCATTTTGTTATTTTCCTGTCATTGTTAGGTTTATATTACGTGCAGCCATTCGCAGAGAGGGTCGTTCGATAGGCAAACGAGACGCACAGAACCACGATCGAGGCATCTTCGTGTCCTGCGCCATTTGTATGACAGTGTTTCGCTTAAAAATAGTCCAACTATGCACGATGCCTCGAGATTTGCTTATTTTCGTCAGTGTTATGGCAATATTCAATAGTGAAGTAAACTCCACATTCCAACTGTGTGGGGGCGATGATCCCTTGCCCTGTCTTCTGTCTTTTGTCACCAGTTTTCTGAAGGCGACTTTTGACTTCCGTGGCCCTAAACAGGCCAATTCTAACTATTCAATAAAGATCTGTACAGTTTTTCCACAGTTTTTCACTGACTACTATTCCCTTGCGTTATAACCCCTTTAACAGTCAGGATAGGTGCATCTCTAGTGGTTTGACAGCGTTCTAATCAGAAATAGTTCAACTATTCGCGATGCCTTGAGATTTGCTTGTTTTCGCCAGGATAGGTGCATCTCCAAGTCCAGTTAAGTGGAAATGCAACCATTTTGTTATTTCCTTGCAACTGTTGGCTTTATATACAGGGTGTACAGAGTGTTTGCGTATGCTACCCTTTGAATGTGGATTTTTGAGTTACTTTAGAGTAGAATGTAGAACTGTTCTACTTGGAGAGGCACTGTGTAGGAGGTTGAGGTATTCAGACATAGCTAATGACGTAGTTGAATTACAATGGGTGGAAAATGTATGTGTGCAATAATGTGTAACTGCTTGATAATATATATGCGCATGTCGATTCATAATTTATACCTGGTGAATATGGTGTTCCGATAAAAGAAGACATATATCCATTGAGAAATAGGAAATAATTATGTTTCTACCATGCTATGATCGTATTTTGATATTGGTGATAGTTAATTGCGACACTGTGCGTTGTTGAACTACTTTTGTTACTTGCATTGAAAATATTTTTTAGAGAGGAATTTATTTATTGTAAATTTATTATCAGTTGGGTACCGTACTCTAAATATTGGGAATTTTGAAACCTCGATTTTTAATATTTCTGAACCGATTTGAAGTCAGGAAGTATCGAATCTTACGAATCGTTTCGTTGCTTGAGAAGCTGTTTATCTTCGGCTGATTTAACTGGTAAATTATGGATCAGATAATACGAGATTCCCCAGACTGATAGGCAGAGCACCGTGATTATTTCAGACAGTGATATTTAACGTCGGCGAGCGGCGTATTTAATTTTAATGTAATGATTATCGACAAGAATCGTAATAAACAATTTACATGTACGATCATCTGACTCGTTGAGACGATAAATACCGCTTTTAACCATTAATTTGCGTTGCGTGTCGTCTAGGCAGTCGAGTTGCACGGATAAGATAACTCAAGTGCGCCATCTGTGTCACGAACTAACGCTACAGAGCCGGGCGATGTTTTTGGGTTAGATAATCCGGATGAGGTAATTCCGTTCATTGAATAATTACCGAACTGATTTATCACGTCACTATAGTCGATATATAATATTTTTAACAGGAATTATATTATCCTCGTTACTAATTACTTTTCTAAGTTTCACATCAATTTTGGGAAAATCTGCAATTATAGAATTTTATAAAATAAAATTTTAATAATATATTTACGTTACCATTGCTGGGTCATAGATGCACGTGTCACGTGTCAGGAAATCTGAAACATAGAAATAAAAATTGTTAGTATGGAATAAAATATCATTCGTTAATATGTTAAAATAGTTTAACAAATTTCAAACAAATAATTTCAAAACAGGTTACATAAAAGTTATATATGAGTCGTTTATTTTGAAAGTGACGCAAGTCCATTCATAGCCATCAAAAACATATTATTTCTTAATTAATGTTAATTATGCTAATTGGGATGATAAATTTGACACCCTTAGAAACCCAATAACGTTATTCTACTATGTTATCTGTTACCCATACTTATAAATTTAATCATTACATTTAATTTTAATACTTTTAAATGGACTTACGCCACTTTCAAAATAAATGGCTCATATAACAGATAAAAATACCAAAATGCTAAAAACAAAGAAGTTAACATAAATTTCTCTGAAAACAACTATAATTCGTATATTTTCCATCACAAAACCTGAAACCAATTATTCTAATCGATTAAAAATTTGTTAAATATATTTTCGTTTATTCTATCTTCTGAGGACACCCTGTATATGCTAAATAGACCAAGCATCCAGACTCTTCTGATATCGTAACGTCTGCCTCTCGCGAAGTCACTCGATTCGATTGGTCGAATATGACGTTCGATATATCGACAAATATCTCGTGTTCCTCCAGAAAACCTAACCCCTTTCCCACGCATCACACGTAAGAACCCGCGCGATACCGTCCGCGATCCATTAGCCGGCCGAAACGATTTACACGTGTAAGGACAAACGAGCGGGAACGGATCGTGCCCACCGTGAGTCGAATCGATTCGATATCGATGATTCGCTGGTAACGAGTCACGGTCGCCAGCGAGTAATGGGCTGCCGATGCTGCACGAGCAGCTTTGACCGGTGCCGAATGGCGGAACCGACGCGACCGCCATCTGGCGGGCACGCCGCCGCGAGAGAGCAATTGTCTTAATTAATCGCGATTTTTCTGCGACGATAGGCAGGAGACTTTGAACGATACCGACCAAAGGAACGTTGTTTGTGTATGGGGTTTTGTTGTATCTTTGTTAATAGGAGAGGTTAATGAATTTTGTTTCTTAAGGGGGAGGGGGAGGGTGGAATATTTTCATGTAAAATTTTTTAATTAATTTGGATGAAAGATGTGCTTGTGGGTTGTATTACAGAGTTTAGAAAGGGTAATGGATAGCTGCTGTAATCAGAATTTATTTTTAATATATTAATGTTATTTCTAGTCTAATTGGAATGTGGATTTTTAGGTTAATTTTTGAAAGTGATTTAGGGTTAGGGATAATACTGTAACGTGATGAGACTGCTTTTGGTTAAAAAGTATCATTGTTACTCCTTATGTGTAGTGTTGAAAATTATTATTATTATATTATTAGAAAATTATTAATAATAATAATTATTATTATTATGTGTATATAATATATTCATGTTATAATATATTATTTGTATAATTACTATTAATACTATAAATGTAAATAATAATGTATTTCTAATTATAATAGTCACTCTCTCACTAGCATGAATCATAAACTTGCAAATTATTCATTCTTAAATTTCACTGATTTTTAATTATATACACATTGTGAATATTCATGCTTGTAGTTTTTATTTGACGAAGGAACTGTATCTTCTAACTTTTGTTGAAGCATCTTAAAGACGAAAAATTTGAACAAAGTAGAAATTTATAAACATCTTATACAAGTATACTAAACAAATGTTATTTTATCTGACAAAAATTCGTATATTTCATATCACGAATTTTCTTAGAAATTCTACGTCGAATTCCATGCATATAATTTATCTACGTGTTTACATGACTTATACACCAGTGACTCAGTTGCATGAAAATTTCTCTGAAAATATATTTCTTTCGCGAAAAATATCTAACCTCAAACGTCTACCTCAATATAAATTGCAGGATCGACTTGACAATTATATCAAAGACCACAATTAATAAAAATACTTCTAAATTAATACTTTATATCTATGTCATATTAATATTGTTATTATTATTATATTATTTTCTATAAACTAATAAATACCTCTATATAAAGACGTGCACGCTGTTATACGACACATTCGGTTAAAATAACCTAAAATTCTGCAACGACGAGTGTCGATAACCTCACAAAATTCTGGCAGCAGTGAACACGTTATTCTATCACTCGCATTATAGGTTAAGCACGTGGCAACTTTTTCCAACGAAGCACCATTCGCGTTTCGTCACGGCTTGCAAAGTTTCGTTGATTTAACTCCTCGCGAACATCGAACGAGTCACTCGATTCGTAGTTTCATTAAGACTCGAGAATTATCACTCTGGTTATGTACAAATCATTACGGGCCGGCGGGAAGAGATCATTAAGTCGCGTCCGCGATTTTTAATTAGAGAGCAGAACGTTCGCGACACGCGTGAACGAGCTCGAACGCAACAGCCACGCTGCGATCGCTCGGTGGAACTTTCTCGAACCGCCTAGGGGAAAATCTCTAGACTAGACGCGGTAGCGACGCACAGTGGGGAATTTCACCAAAAGTTGATCGAAATACGAAGGCATCCTCCGATTCGTACGAAAATTGATATCTTTCCATTTTTGAGGTTGCTGATTACGAATTTGAGGTCAAAAGTACAAAAAAATGACAAAATGACAGACAGATATGTACAAAAATATTTGATTGCTTCGAAATTTGGTATCAACGTGTTTTCGAAATTACTGATTACAAATTGAAAGTCAAAATTATAAAAATGTGAAATGATAGATACAAAATGGAGGAGAAACGTGTTGAAAAATTATTACATCGGGTTAAAATTTGGTATTCTTGGGTTTTCGACGTCGCTAATTACGAATTGCAAAAAAGTAATCGCTTTTTGAAAAACCTGACGGTAAACAGAAATTGCTATTATGGAATATGTATGATATCTTTATTTACTTAACAATGCATGCGTAGCTCTCAGTTTGGAATCATTTTCCAAAGATTTTTCTTTGGAAAATGATTCCAATTACCAGATCTCACCACGTGGAGGTGGCTATGCATGGAGATCCGGACATGCGCCCTGGTGGCGCAACCTACTGGCGCTATCCGTGTCAAAGGTAACCTAATCTAACTTGGAGCGAATTAAGTTAAACTCTACCGACTCTACAGACACTTTACAAAATATCGTGTCTTACAAAAGGCTTTTCGATTCGATATACTAAAACTCTACTGTCGCAATAATACAAGTTCCCAAAAAATAGGGAACGAAATATCAAACACGCGAGCAAGTGAAAAATCGCGGCGCGCCCGAACGAGTTCGCGATTATTCGAAAGACCGACTAGCCTACGAGACGTACTCTCGTGTACAAGACAACTTCATGCCTCGGCACCCTCCCGATCGAACCTAGCCCACCCAGCCACCACAGACCCTGCCATGACTTACTCGCGAACGAGAGCGATCGACGAACCAACGAAACACCCAAAATCAAGCCGAGGGTCCCTAGCGAGGCCCTGTAGCCGGTCACGCAGGCCCCTGCCACATGGGGGAGAAATTAATCATCCCATGGGGTCTGACCGTAGGCCCATATGCAATGTCCGGCTACAGGACCCATACCCCGGTCGTGCACGCGCTGGTGCCCAGGACGACTAGGGCCGACAGACCCTCGGATTGACCCAGATGAGTGCTAGCCCGCCGACCACCCTAGAACCGATGCGTGACAAGGGTGGCAGTGGCGAGGATGAGTGTCGGAACGAATCATTTGGATGACTTATGAAACACGGAGTTATCAAGTACGCGAGAGTACGTCGCGCAGGCTAGTCGGTACTTAAAAACAATCGCGATTATCGCGAGAACAATTTCGTTCTATTTAGTAAGCGAGAGGGATCAAAGAGGGAAAATATGAAATGTATATATTCGCTCCAAGTTAGGTAGCTTACCTTTGTACGGATAGCGCTCACATGAAACTTAGTCTAGTAATCTATCTTATGATTACTTATAACTACTTAGGTCTAAACACACGCGTCCCGCATCGTCCAACGATGTCTTCCGAATGAAATCTTGAGAAACTTAAAAACCTAAAAGGAAAAGTATATAAACCTGAAATGAAACAGATTAGTAAGAGGAAAGAAAATAAAAGCGGAACGAATATGAACTACGAAGATCAACCGAATGGAAGGAGCAACCCAACGATGAGACATAAACAAACCAAAGACGAGACATTCGAATATTATACGAAATATTCGAATTCTCAAAGAAAGATAAATAGAAACGAAAAAGTAAAATCTGGAAGAAGAAAAGTAATTAAATCCTGAAAAAAAATAAAATTAAAATCTGAAAGAAAAAATTAATTAGATCTGAAAGAAAATATTATTAAAAACCCAACGATGAGATACGAATAACCCAACGATGAGACATAAGTAAACCAACGTCGAAACATTCGAATACTATACGAAATATTTGACTGTGTAAATAAAAATAAAATCTGAAAAGAGAAATAATTAAAGTCTGTAAAAAAATATAATTAGTAGCTGAAAACAAAAAATAAATTATTAATACCTGAAAATAAAAAAAAAATTATTAAATTGTTTAATGGGGTGGGGTAAGGGTGGGGTAGCCATCCCCAACCTCACTTCGGACCCCCACCCCTCGCGCACTACGAAAATTTAGATGTTACACTTCGGAACTCAAACCGACAAATGACTCGACCATCGTCGCGTCGCCCTTTATATAGCCCCCGATCGGCCGAAGATCGACGGAAATTTCCGAATTTTACCGATTTTATTAATTATTACTTTTCCCCCATAGTAGCTAATAATTTATCAATTTTTTCATTTTTATTATAAATATACATCGTGAACAATTTGTTGTTAACAATATTAATTTGTTATTAACAATAGGTGTAATAATTTATAAACTTTTTGCAAATTGTGGATACATTTTAACACAAGTACGTCGTAATTTCAAGTAGTAGCCATTACTTTAATAATTTTTTCACTGTTATGATAAATTTACGTTGTAAACAATTTATTACTAACAATATTCATTTGTTATTAACAATAGGTATAATAATCTATAAACTTTTTGCAAATTATAGATACAATTTTAACATAAGTACGTTATAAATTCAATTAATAGCCAATAATTTATTAATTCGTTCACTTTTATTATAAATTCACATTGCAAGCAATTTGTTATTAACGATAAATACGATAATTTATGAACTTTTTATAAATCATAGCTATATTTATGCTTCTAGAACATAAATTCCCGTGATGCATATATATTAAGTACCTTTACTACTTTTAGAACATGAGAATATATACATTCAACAAAAATTATATCATTTAGTGGTCATCCATTAAGGATATCAGAATTGCAGAAAAGCAAAATGGCGAATCCAACATGTCTGATAAATATATCAAAAGGTGTTATATTAGTCAGTAACCTGGTATTTTTAGATCACCGTGCTCGTTAATTACGTAATTTGATTTAAAATTTCACTAAGTTAATTTAAATATTATATTATACCACTAAAATTACTATCATCTTTGCGCGCTACGTTTAGGTTACCATTTTAGGTTAGGTTGAGTTTAGGTTAGATTGAGTTTAGGTTAGGTTCAATTTAGGTTAGGTTGAATTTAGGTTAGGTTGAGTTTAGGTTAGGTTGAGTTTAGGTTAGGTTACATTTACCATTAAAGATCAATAATTCTAGTGTTATAATAATAAAAACAATAATAATAAAAACAAAAATAATACAAAATTAATCAATAAAAATAAAACTGTTTTTTAATATTCCCCGAAAATCTTTTTACTCTAGCATGTTCGTGTAATTCGAAAATATTGCTAAGAGAAGTTGTAATGAACAGTATTAAATCGAAACTGAGTATGCGAATGAACGTGATATAACATTTTCGCTTTCGCAAAATATTTTTATCCATTATATATTCTTTAAATATGGAGGAATGAAAAATCGCGCGTAAGAAAATCGAATTTTTCGGTATTCTAAATGCGAACCGCTTATGTATGTCGCCTAATTGAACACCGTCCATTGTGAAGTTGTGATACAGGAAGGAAAGATTACGAGGGGCCAGGTAGTTGGCAGTTTCTCCGGGACAGTTTCATTTTCCTGCTATCGTTGCGTTATAATGATCGTTTTGTGCTTCCAATATCACGTAACGGTTTCGCAAGCAATGGCGTTATATAAGGGACGAAAAAGTGATTCGCGTTCATGCGTCCATTTCTGAGGATGCCTAACGATGTGTTTCTCGTTGATCCTTGGCTCAGTGGAAACGTTAATTGCGAGCGAGTATTAACATACCGAATGAGAGGAGATTGATTAGGGTGATAAACAAAGTGTGAATTATCGTTGAATAAAAATTTTTCGAATAAAAATTAATTTTCTTTGAATTATATTTTCTTTTCTATTTTTTCGCGAATTTTGAAGCTATGGATACTCTTTGCAATCCGTCGACACTGTTTTTCAAAATACAGTGATATTTTGTGATATAAATTTTCAATATACTTTTGACACAAAATATATTTTTCACGTGACACTATTTAATATGACATTTCAATTATGTAATTATAGTATTGTATATTAACTTTTGAAAATCAATTTTATCGGAATATTATCGTATATTATTATACTATAGCTATAGTATAGTGAATATAGTAAGGAATAAGAATTTTTTAATTATGTAATTATATCTTGGTAATTTTTAAGAATCAATTTTATCAGAATTTATCGTGTTGCACTATACTACAGTGATAGTATAGTAAATATATTAGGGAATAAGAATTTTTCAGTTATGTAATTATAATTAAGTAATTTTTAAGAAACAATTTCATCAGAATATTATCGTATATTACTATACTATAGCGATAGTATAGTGAATATAGTAAGGAATAAGAATTTTTTAATTATGTAATTATATCTTGGTAATTTTTAAGAATCAATTTTATCAGAATTTATCATATTGCACTATACTACAATGATAGTATAGTAAATATATTAGGGAATAGGAATTTTTCAGTTATGTAATTATACCGTGGTAATTTTTAAGAGTCAATTTTATTAGAATTTATCGTATTGCACTATACTATAGTGATAGTATAGTAAATATATTAAGGAATAGGAATTTTTCAGTTATGTAATTATACCTCGGTAAGTTTTAAGAATCAATTTTATCAGCATATTATCATATTTTACTATGTCAATAATATAGCAACTATAATAAAGAGCAAAATTCATAATAAATCTTTTTCAAACGTAATTTTCTAATTAAATTATATTACGCAAAAGGTACACAATGTTCAGATACTTCTGAAACTTTGAAAATTCATCGTACTGTACTATATCGATAATATAGCAACTATAATAAAGAAAAAATTCCTAATAAATCTTTTTCATACCTAATTTTCTATTAAATAATATCACGTAGAAGGTAAACAATGTGCAGATACTTCAAAATCTTTGAAAATTCATTGTATTGTACTATATCGATAATATAGCAACTATAATAAAGAAAAAATTCCTAATAAATCTTTTTCATACTAATTTATTTTCTAATTAAATAGTATCACACAGAAACTAAACAATATTCAGATACTTCCAAATTTTTGAAAATTCGATATCTTTCATCACATCGTGAAATTCATTTAAAAATCGAAATTTTTCGTCGATTTGTCAATAATTTCCTCGATGATAGTTAAACATCGCTATTTTTGTTTGCACGAAGAGTAAGGATGGAATTTAACGCTTTAATCAGGACTGCGCGCGTGGTATTTGAGGTTATAGTTAACACCGATAGTGGTAATAAAGCAACAACTTATCCTTGACATAGTGGGTGTTGCAATTATTGTAGAATAAATAGAAAAGTCTTTTTATACGTCCTTTGCTAGCTTGTTGGCGGTACAACGAATTTTGCCGCTCTATTTGCTCCAATGCAAATTGCACGCCTGCGGATATTTGATTTCGCACCTTGAAAAAAGCTGAGTTTACTTATGAAAAAAATTACCGAGAGTTCAACGGAAAGGTTTCGCGCGAAAACGATTATCATTCGCAATTTAAACTCCTCAACGTTTGCAATGATTTCGATTTTGCCGCGAGAACGCGATAAACTCCTTTGTCCAGGAAAGTTGTCACTCGAAGCTATAAAAGATTATAATGATCTCCTGTAGGTTTGAATGACGTAAGTAAATGTATGTTCAAATTTTAAATAAATCATGGAAAATGTCTCTGTTTCTTCTGAATTATATTTTATATCAAACTCTGAGTGTATTTGGTGCACAGAATTTTGAAGATAAAATAAGATAATTTATTCTAGATAGTATGTAAAAGATAAAGTAGCAGATAAAGTATATTAACAAAGGAAGTGAAAATTTGTTAAAGTTTTGTTGAAGAAAAATATTTCAAAACTGAAATAAGTACCTAACAGGTACCTAAATTTCTCATATCGAAATGACTATCATAAAATTATTCCAAAATTATGGGAACATTATTTCAACTAATTATCTCGATAAATGTTTAAAAATTATTTTTAAATTGTCCTAATGAATATTTTAAAATCATCTTAAATGTATCTTAATAAATAATTTTATTAAGTATATTTAAATTATTCCAATATTTTATATTTATCCTCCATTAAAATATTCTACATTTATCTTAACAATTTATTTTCACAAATATTCTAAATTATCTCGATAAATATCCTCAAATTATTTAAAAACTATCCTAACCTCTAAAAGCATCTTAAAATCATTTTACTAAATTATCCCGATAAATATTCTAAATAAATTAACGAGTGTCATAAAATTATACTAATAATACATACTTTATATCTAGCCCATGAACTATCTCAATAAATACCCCAGTATAATTCCAAAATAAATATATGCACTCCCCCGTTCCCCAACTCCCTAACTCTATACAAAGAAAAATAAAAAAAAAATATCTACAATCCTAAAAAAAAAAAAAAAAAAATTGATGGAAACGAAGAATGTAAACGTCTGCTCGCTACATCAGACCTCCTTTAGTACACGGAAATTCGCGAGAGGCAGCACGGAAGCGCCATAGACTGTAGAGCGTAGTGCGTGAAGGAGTGGGGAGGATAGGAGAATTGCGAAGAAACGAACAGAGAGACAAAAGCGAAAACAAAAGGCCCGAAACGGGGAAGAGGTTTTATTTTATACGCGACGAGGTTTTTACGTGGGCTGAACAGTCACGTTGTTCCGTGGGAAGGCAAGAGTTCGGTATACACAAACGTTTCACTCTCGACGAGCCGGCCGGATAACGGGGCTCTGTTCACGGCGGAGGCAACGGGCACTACCGCGCCGGGAAAGAAGGGAAAGTAGTTCTGTGAGTCAGTGGGGCTTGCGGTACCCCGCGACGTTCAACGGTTAAGCAGCCTCGAGCCGAGGGAACGGGAAACGGTAATCCAGATGAGCCGTATCGTTTATCCTTTTCGAAATGCTCGTCTTCACCGCGCGACTTTGTCCGTGCTTTTTCAATGCCTCTCGATTTTTCATCGCGACTCAACGCTCGGTAACGTTCCGCTGCGGACGAGTGGCGATCTAGTGTACAGTGTATGTTAAGTGGTATTCCATGCCGCTATCGGATCGTGGTGGGAGTAATAGGTCCTCGGCGCTATCCGATGCTCTAACATTTTTCGAATTGATTTCACTTTCGATTTCGAGTCTTTCATCGATTGCTTCTTAGATTTTTCAAGGGTATTTTTAATTTCTTTTTTATATTTTGGAATAAGTAGGTGGTTATGGTTTAGTATTTAGGGGATGTTAATTTCTTTTATTTTGGAATTTGGGGATTTGGATATTTTCTAGTCATTGATTTGGATCTTTTGTGTGAATATTTCTGTAACAATTTTATTTTTTTTTCTTTGATATTTTGGAATAAGTGGGTGGTTATGGTTTAGTGTTCAGGGGATGTTAATTTCTTTTATCTTGGAATTTGGGGATTTGCATATGTTTCAGTCACTGCTTTGGATCTTTTATGTGAATATTTTTGCAACAAATTTATTTTTCTTTTTTCTTTTTTTTTTTATAAATTGGAATAAGTAGGTGGTTATGGTTTAGTATTTAGGGGATGTTAATTTCTTTTATTTTGGAATTTGGGGATTTGGATATTTTTTAGTCATTGATTTGAATCTTTTGTGTGAATATTTTTGTAACAATTTTATTATTTTTTTCTTTTTTTTTTTGATAATTTGGAATAAGTGGGTGGTTATGGTTTAGTGTTTAGGAAATGTTGATTTTTGTTATTTTGGAGTTTAGTGATCTGGTTATTTATTAGTCATTGATTTGAATCTTTCATGTGAACATCTTTGTAATGATTTTTTTATTCATTTTGTAATGTGCGTAACGTATATTTTGAAAAATTTATTTTTTAAATTCGCTATCTTTTCACTATGGATTTTGGTTCTGTGATAAATCGATTTTGTTGATTTAGAGACATTTTAACCATTAATTTCGATGGTTTAGCGCTTTTTAATGATCGACTTCGTTTTTGACTTCGTCATAAATTAACTTTAATGCACTGCATTTTTTTTAATGATCGATTCTGGTATTTAATTTTCTTTTTATCGATTGATTTCGAATTACATTTCGTAATAAATTGATTTTAGTGCTTTATTCATTGATTCCGATATTTTAGTATTTTTTTTTCGAATGATTTCGATTTTGATTCCATGATAAATCGATCTGGCCATTTTAATTCTTTTGTAATGCTTCTAGGAATATTCTAAAATTTTTAGTGAAATTAGTAACTTTCATCGACACAGTTCTTAATTTTCCAGGAGGAAAAAAGCTTGCTGATTTTGTATTTTTTCCCTTCTTTTTTTTTCTTTTTTTTTTGGTAGCAATTAATTGATTTACAACACGCGACTCTGTGCTTTGATATAAAAAATTTCGCGTTAAAAAATTCGAGGAGAGAAATATAAACTGTTGGTTTAATGCAACGACATTGAATTTGCAACGTTCGTACATAAACGATATTCGACTTCACTCGATACCTTCATGCAAATTACTGAATATCTTACGATTTTTTAATGCTCTCGAGATACAATCCTTTGACAACCATCCAGCAAATTAGCCAATCAATTTGCATATGTAGTAGCTGTCACAAGTTCTCGACTAAGATTTAATTTTAAATTCTCAACGTAACATTTTTGGAAATATATATAAATTTATCGTAAAAGTATATTGCAGACATTGGTATATAAAATACAATATTGTCAAGTCTTAAAAGGAATTTTGTTAATCTATAATTTAAACCATAATAAAAAAATAATACTATATATAATTTAAAATAATAAAACAATTGCTGTTTATAATTAAAAAAGATTGTTTTAAATGTTTTTGTCATAATCTATCTACCATAACTGTAGATTTTTAATTAACACAATTATGTTATTATTTAACATGTGAATTTTATGGAATAATTTTTTACAAAAAGATATTTGTGCTTGGTTAAATCTGTGAATAAGTAATAATTCTTTTTATCTTATCAAAATTATTTATACTTGTTAAAATAAAATTATATTATTTTTTATTAAATTATTATTAAATTATACTAAAATTATATACTATTTTGATAATGACATAGTACATTAATATTTTAGATTGGGATAAATCCATGATATTAAATACATTAATATTTATTTCATTACCCATTTGCACTTCAAACTTTTAATAAAGACTTCCTGTCATTTCTCATGCAAATTCAAAAAATAAAATAATTTAAAATCCATGTTATAGCTTTCAACTAAGAATAGCTTCATTTAACCATTTAATCCATGTATCTTATAATTTACAATAAACAATAACACAAAAATTGCTGAATAAAATTCGTTTCACAGAATAAGCGATTAAGTAAGGATAATTATGACTCATTTTATTATTCTACAAATTATTTTATAATTATTTATATAATTTATATAATTTATATAATTTATATAATTTTATAATTAAGTAAGGAAAAATATGAATCAATTTATTATTCTATAAATTATTTTATAATTATATAAATAATTGTTTATATATTTTTATTTTTATTATTTATATAATTTATATAATTTTATAATTAAGTAAGGAAAAATATGAATCAATTTATTATTCTATAAATTATTTTATAATTATATAAATAATTGTTTATATATTTTTATTTTTATTATT